>NC_091555.1:48862079-48864579 GCF_042767895.1 Penaeus vannamei
TTCATCGCTTTCCCAAAAAAAATTAAAAACCACTCCTAGACATACGATACACATTACTTAATTTCCAGCAATCACCACCTGATTCCACAAACAAACAAACAAACAAATACTTTTCTTTTATTTCCATCTTATTACGTATCTCATTTGGCCAATACAAATCGCAAACGTGATTTTCTTCGTTGGTGTGTTTGTCTGTTTCGCAACTGTATGCTTGTGTGATGTGTTTATGCCACGCGTCAGTATATATGCGTAAGTGTGTTCTGTGTCTATGTATCGGATGTCTGTATATAGGCCTAGGTGTATGCTTGCATGTGTCTGCATTTATCTTCTATAACTTTTATATTATCTATTATCAAATGGGAAAGCAGACAAATAGACAAACAGAGAGAGAGAGAGAGAGAGAGAGAGAGAGAGAGAGAGAGAGAGAGAGAGAGAGAGAGAGAGAGAGAGAGAGAGAGAGAGAAAGAATAAAGAAAAAAAAAGTGAAGAAACGCAAGAACAAGAAAAAATAAAATAAAATAAAAATGAAAACATAAAAATACAGCACAGGAACACACACACACACACACACACACACAAAAACACACACACACACAGGCAAACGTAGACCCTCCACGCCGGCCTTCTACACCCCCGCCAAAGCCAACCCGACCGCATCCCACGACAGACCAACCTTCACCCTTTGTTCAGCCACGTCTGCCCTCTGAACGGCGAATGAATGGCGTCTCCACTTCTCCCAAAGCCTCAAGGCTGAACGCAACTAAAACACTTGGCTCCTTGTGTAAACCTTTTCTTTTCAAAGTAAACACAGACAGGGAAAGTGCCCATGTACTGCGGGATTTAAAACCAAGGTCCAGCTGCAGAGACGTCAATAATGGTGACACTTGTATTAGCAATAATGACAAACACAATAAAATAATAATAATAATAAGAATGATAATGATAATAATAGTAGTAGTAGTAGCAATAAGAATTATGATAATAATAGCAATAGTAGTAATAATAATAATGATAATAATGGTAATAGTAGTAATAATAACAATAATTGCCGCGATACTGGTAAAACGTCAAAAAAATCACATCTACAACACTATATACTTATTAACATAAACTCCAAAAGCAACTGAAACCCAAACTCCCATCACAACAAAGCCTTGTAAACAACAACCGCGCGGCCACACACTAACAACGCGAAAAAAGTATCAGTTCTCCCGAATCCTGTAAAACCAAGCCAGCAACCCACATCGAAGGCATCACGCACGCACCTTATGTTACCAAGCTACACAAGGACGCGGGCCGCCTTCACCTGAAATCCCACCCCCAGGCCCCTGAACCTGGCACCCTGGGAGGACCTTAAACGCTGTTATTGCTGCCGTTTACGATTGCCCGAGGTGGCGTTCCTAGGGGCTGGTCCTACCGCCTCTTTTGTCTGTGTTTACGCATTTTTTCCTTCTTTTTTCGGGGTGTGGGTGGGGGGTGGTGGGGAGGGTCTGTTTGTCTCTTTCCTTGGTTGGTTTTGGTGGACGTTTTCTCCTTTTGTCGTCTGTTCTTTGGTTGTTTTACTGTTGTTAGCAACCTCTCTCCCTCCCTCCTCAATTTTTTTTTCTCTCTGTCTCCTCGTTTGGTTTGTGTTGGGTATCCGTCTGTGCCTTTTGTTTATCGTCCCTTCTTTGTTTTTATCCATTTCATTAAGAATCTTTTTCACTTGGCTTCTTTGTTTGGGTTACTTTTGTCTCGGCTTTCTTTCACAGGTCGTTGTCCTCCATTAAGCTATTAAATTGCCAAGTAATAAACAGTGCGAAGAGATCTATGCATTTCACGTCTCTTCGCTTTCCGAGGTTCGTCTGACGAGCCTGAACGAGACCGGGGGAAGGCACGAAGCAGGAACAAGCACACGAAGCAGAGACAAAGAAACAAAACAGGTTGAAACAAACGAAACAGGTCAAAGCAAACGAAACAGGGACAGGCAAACGAAACAGGGGGAAATAAACGAAACAGGTGGAAACAAACGAAACAGGAAGAAGCAAACGAAACAGGTCAAAGTAAACGAAACAGGAACAAGCAAACGAAACAGGTCAAAGCAAACGAAACAGGTGGGAACAAACGAAACAGGTGGAAACAAACGAAACAGGGACAGGCAAACGAAACGGGTGGAAACAAACGAAACAGGAAGAAGCAAACGAAACAGGTCAAAGTAAACGAAACAGGAACAAGCAAACGAAACAGGTCAAAGCAAACGAAACAGGTGGGAACAAACGAAACAGGTGGAAACAAACGAAACAGGAACAAGCAAACGAAACAGGTGGAAACAAACGAAACAGGTCAAAGTAAACGAAACAGGAACAAGCAAGCGAATCAGGGACAGGCAAACGCCCTCTCTTTCAACGCACATTCCCGGCGCACTTATTTTGAACAGGTGTGCGTCTGTCTCTGCCAGAAACACCTGTAGAAAATGAAAAAAATTGTCTTTCTGTGGCGTCTGTAGTCGTTTAGTGTTCTT
>NC_091555.1:48872079-48881895 GCF_042767895.1 Penaeus vannamei
AAAGACAGACAGAGAAACACATACACTAAAAATGGAAAAAGGGAAGAAAGAGCGTGAACAAAGACAGAGAAAGAGAAAGAGAGAGAGAGAGAGAGAGAGAGAGAGAGATATATGTATATATATATATATATATATATATATATATATATACATATATATATATTATTATTATTATTATTTACATACATATTTTTATTATTATTATTAATATTGTTGTTGTTATTATTGGTATTATTATTATTATTATTATATAAGAAGGAGAGAGAGAGAGAGAGAGAGAGAGAGAGAGAGAGAGAGAGAGAAGCCAAAGTTTCCTCCACGCTCACCGCACGTGAAAAACCGATCCGTCAAAGCAGTGTTCACAGCGCATCGCCTGGTTCTTTCGACGCAGTGGTCCGTATAGGACTAAGTGCATAAAACAACCTAAAGAGAAAAAATATGATAAATCAAGTAGATGGAGCGGATTATGCGATAGACAGGAAATTATAAGAATACGGACCAGACGAGGAAATCAAATGGGTAGATTCGGCGACTTATTTACGCACATATTAATTTTGTAAAGCCATTGAGTCGACGTCTGAAAGCGATACAAGACGCTAAAAGTATCTCTCTAAAACACGCGAAAGAAAATCGATAAACCAGGAACACAGAAAAATATAAAAATAAAGCCAACATAATACGTTGATTTCGTCACACACAAAAAAATCACAGAAATACGTATCATATAAAGCAAGAAATAGTATAAAAAAAAGACTAAAGAAAATGAATAAAAAAAATGATTTGGTTAAAAAAGACGAAAATAATGAACACCGGAAACTGAGAAACAAGCAGTCAAACCGGACCCAACAAGCGGTTAAGTCTGATAACTTATACTAACGATGAACGATCACATAATGACTTAAATATGACAATAAAGAGAAGTCCAATGTTTCATTATTTATAAGGGAGCTTTATGATCGGAGGAGGAGGATGAGACGACAAATATGGACTTCGGCGAAAAAAAGGAAAAAAACAAACTAAACAGGAAATCCGATAAACATAAATCAGTACACACACACACACACACACACACACACACACACACACACACACACTCACGCACACACACACAGATGCACACATATATTTAATTATTCATATAAAGACAATAAGACAGATTTACTAACAGGCAAATAACCAAACATAAAGACCTACACCTACACACAGCCACCTCATCAAAACAAACAATACACATCAACCCAACCAAATACATCACGGAACAAAAAATACGAACAAAAACAAAAACATTTAACACAAAGGAACCTGAACACCAACAAAGTCAACACAAAAAACACGAACAAAGACAACAGAAAGAAACACGAACAAAGACAACAGAAAGAAACACGAACAAAGACAACAGAAAGAAACACGAACAAAGACAACAGAAAGAAACGCGAACAAAGACAACAGAAAGAAACGCGAACAAAGACAACAGAACGAAACGCGAACAAAGACAACAGAAAGAAACGCGAACAAAGACAAGAGAAAGAAACACGAACAAAGACAACAGAAAGAAACGCGAACAAAGACAACAGAAAGAAACGCGAACAAAGACAACAGAACGAAACGCGAACAAAGACAACAGAAAGAAACGCGAACAAAGACAAGAGAAAGAAACGCGAACAAAGACAACAGAAAGAAACACGAAAAAGGCAACAGAAAGTAACGCGAACAAAGACAACAGAAAGAAACACGAACAAAGACAACAGAAAGAAACGCGAACAAAGACAACAGAAAGAAACGCGAACAAAGACAACAGAAAGAAACGCGAACAAAGACAACTGAAAGAAACGCGAACACAAAAAAAACACGAACACATCCCAAAAAATGAGAGCGGAGCATCGGGTTGCGCAAGGGCGGGAAACCAAGCGACGGCCAGCGACCACTTCATTAATTCGGACACAAGGCCAGGCTTTCGGACAACCAGGTGACTGCTGCGTCGTCTTTCGATAACTTGAATAACGTCTTTTGTTTTACATTATTTTTCAATAAATTCGAGTGTGTGTGTGACGGTGTGTGTGTGCATAAAATGAGGTTAAATTGGGCTAAATGTGATGATTTGGTAGGACTAGATATCTATTTTTTTTTTTTTTTTTGGGGGGGTAGTGGTATATAATGGGGTGATATACTGTATAATCTCTAAATATGGGACTTGATTTTCTTTTTCTTTCTTTTCTTTTCCCTCTTCTCTCTCTCTCTCCCTCTCTCTCTCTCTCTCTCTCTCTCTTTCTCTCTCTCTGTATCTCTCTCTCTCGTTGCCTGCGTAACAAAGTAACACGCATTATCCGTGATGCCAAGTATAATTATTATGCAAATATGCTTGAATGCAAAAATGAAAAAAAAAAACTTGGAAAATCTTGGATAACATTCTAAATCGAAAAAGGAGCATCTGACAAATAAGATATTGGTTAATAACAAAGAAATAACTGAACCAGCACACACTGCCTCCATATTCAACAATCATTTTAGTAACATTGGCAACAATTTAGCGGAAATGGTTGCTCATCACCATGGGGATCTCCAGACATTTCTTGGACCTCAGATCCTAAGTACTTTTTCGCTTTTGCCAATCACTGAAGCTGAACTTTTAGTTGTAAAGGAACTGAAAAGTTCATGATAATATCCCCTTGTTCATAGTGAAGCAGATTCTTCCAGCCATACTGAAGCCTATGCATATTATAAACAGCTCAATAGAAACAGGAATATTTCCAGATAAATAAAAAAAAGCTCAAGTCCATCCTCTGTTCAAAGCAGGCGAGCGGTGTCAACTGAGCAGCTTTCGTCCTGTCTCGGTCCTGGTAGTTTTCAGTAAGACTTTGGAGAAAACTATCAGTAAGCAGTAAAATTCCTTTTTCAATGAACACCGAATAGTAACTGACTCCCAGTATGGCTTCATGAAAAATATATCTACAGAATCGGCCATTGTTCACTTCAAAAATGGTATCATCAAAGCCTTCGATGAGAGAAAGTTCACTCTGGGGGTATTTATCCAAAGCCTTTGACATTGCCTGCCATAACATGTTGCTCCAAAAATTGCATCATTATGGAATTCGAGATTCAGCTCACAAATGGTTTTCTTCTTGAGCAAAAAGAACTCAATATGTATCATTGGGCAACTATTCTTCATTAAGTACTTTAGCATATGGTGTTCCTCAAGGCTCCATTTTGGGCCCAATTCTTTTCAATGTTTAATAATATCAATGACATTCAATGCAAGTAAATTAGATTTTGTTATTTATGCCGATGATACATGTCTCTACACCTCTGGTGATTCATTACATGAGTTGATAAATACAATTAATAACGAATAACTAAGTACTGAGAATTGGGTTTGCTTGAATAAATTTACTCTAAATCTTGAAAAATCCCATTATGTCATCTTCCATAGGAATAATCAGTGACCAGTCACTCATCCGCCAGTAAAAGTAGGTCAGACACCATTAAAGAGACAAGAATCCATAAAATTTCTTGGTATTTACTTAGATTTTCAAGTAAGATGGAAAGTGCACAGTAATTATAGTCAATGTAAATTAAGTACACTGTGTGGGTTGATCTATCACACAGAACAAGTGCCAGGTACAAAGGCCCCGACGTACCTATATAATGATTTGATATACCCGTACGGATGGGCAAATCCTATGGGGAGCAACTCACACAAACACTCTAAAGCCCATGATCACAATTCAAAAGCGAGTGATAAGAACTATCTTGGGATTGACGAAATATGACCATACAAATAACGGCTTCCTGCAGCTAAAATTATTGAAATATAATGATATAAATACTTACTGCTGCTGCTTGTATGTTTATAAATGTACATATACTCTTGGAAATTATATGTTCACTACCGGAGCAAGCGAACGGTATAACACACGAAATAATAACCTAATAACTGTCCCATTCATGAGGTCTCAACAGTCACAAGCGAGTATCTTGTATCGCGGACCTTTATTATAGAATGATTTTCCAAACAGAGCAAGAGAATGCACATCATTACTCTCCTTAAAACACACTCAAACAATATTTGTTATCCCAATAGGCTCTCTAACCTGTCAATGTATAACTGCTGTGTAATATATTTAATTTATTCTAATTTCTTTGATGCTTCTGTAAAAATAAAGTAAATAGTTATCTAAGATGACAAGTAATATTGCTAGATGTTCTAGTGATAAATGTAATTTTTCTTTGTTTTCAATTGGTATGTGGTTATTATGTAACAGCTTAATTTGTATGTACGCATCCTTGTGTTTGCATCATGTATACGGTTGTTCCACATCCATAAATGGTGCAGCAGGACCTTCCGAAAGGAGTCACACTCCTGGAGGGCTCAGCCGTACTGTATAATGGATCATGCTTTTGTATTTGTAGTTTTTTGTCTAAATAAATGATTTGATTCTGATTTGATTCTCTCTCTCTCTCTCCTTCTTCTTCACCCTCCCCCCCTTTCTTTTTCTTTCTCCCCATCCTCTCTTTTTTCCTCCCTCTCTCTTTCCCTCCTCCCTCTCTCTCTTCTCCCGCCCCCTCCTCCTCCCTCTCTCTCTCTCTCTCTCTGTCTCTCTCTCTCTCTCTCTCTCTCTCTCTCTCTCTCTCTCTCTCTCTCTCTCTCTCTCTCTCTCTCTCTCTCTCTCTCGTGACCTGTCCTTAATGGATCTGGGTTACCTTGACAAGTTCCCAAGTGATACACAGAATCATCAGTGAAATTAAAATTGCAAGATTCTCCGCACACCTGTGAGCCGTTTATTTTCAAAGGACAGGCACTCGGGTCAGCCCTGCGTGGTCGGGAGTGCCTGCGAGGACGGCCGCAGCTCAACACATGGGAACGGGAGATGCCATATCCTCAGTGAGGAGGATATTGGCAAGCCCGCTGAAAGGACGAGAATAAGCAGAGTGGCAGGACCTGCTTCAGTGGAGGTCACGACCCCGGACACCTGTGTGCGCACTTCAGACCGGGTAGACCGGAGACCGTCGACATTGACCGCACGGCGATTAATATCGATGGGTCTTTCAGACATTAAAAATGGACCCTTACAATAAAACACACGGACCAATAGAACTCAAGATTGGGAGAAATATGTATGTGTAAGATGCAAGAACGACCAATTTTTGCCCACATTACGACTGGTGCAAATGGCGAAGTGCTGGAAAAAGCAAAGGTTTTTGGGAAAGGAAAATGTGCGAACGTCATTGTGTTCGATGTTGCAAAGGAAATTAAAACATGAAATGGCAACATGCAACGAACGCGTCATTCATGGGAGACGCATGAAAGTTAAGGGAGTGGTGACCCAGAGATCATCTTCACGTACGAGGGGGAGGTGGACCCCGAATTAAAATGGCTGAGGGCCTGGCACCCTGGCACCCTGGCACCCTTTACGTGCGCCGTCTACAAATCCCTGGCCCCACTTTGTTCTATTTGCTCAAAGCGGGGACATGAGCACGGCGTGTCCACGAGACGCACCACGGGGCCGACACTGCGCTCTTCCTCATGAAAGTTCAGAGAAAAGATTTCCGAAGGTAGAAATGCTCCTCGGAAATGCGTGAACTGCCGACAGGAGCACAATGCTGATGCTCCACTCTGCGCATACTATCCAAAGGATAGGAAGATCAACAGTCAAAAACGCAGGCAGGAAGTCCATCCCAGCCCCGCGCCCTGACGATGTGGGGGAATTCCCACACCTGCAGAGGTCATCTGCTGCAACAGCTCCAGCACCGGCATCAGCACCAGCTCCAGCCGCAGCCGCAGCTCAGCCCCCACTGGCAAACGGGAGACCGACGGAGAAACGAAGGATCTGCTACAACTGCTGCTTCGGCAGATGGAGCAGAGGATGTTTACGACACAACAGCAGATGGCTCAGCAATCTCAATTCCGGGAGCGGTCGTTCGCGCCCCCCCCCCCTCGGTCGTTCGCGCCCCCCCCCCCCTCGGTCAGCAGCAGCGCCGACCTGTCGTGGGCCTCGGGAAAGGTCAAGTCATCAACGCCGCCAGAGAATCTCTTGAAATGTATTGCACTTATTGATTATAACTTTATCATAGACCCTGGCATTGTTTGACATGATTAGTGACAAAAGTTTACCATCTAGATGATATACTAATAATGCAGTACAGGAGGCACAGAAATGATAAACACAACAATAAGAAAAAAGAAAAAAAACAGAATAACAATAAAATAGTAATACTAAACAAAGCAATAACAAAGACAAAAGTTAAAAACGACAATAACGATAATAACCAATAAAAAAAAGAGCCACATCACTTCCAACAAAAAAAAAAAAAAAAAAAAAAAAAAAAAACATTCTGACATATTCACCAACAGGAGGCACTTACTGCCTGGCGAGTCGAGAAATTGTTTTTAGTTCTCTCTATACACCTTGGCCGTGACTTAAACCTGACTTATTTTGCCAGTCACTCCTTAAGAACTTGATCTGACTTGACCCTAAACTCATTTCTTTTCTTTTTTCTTTTCCTTCATTTATCACTGCGTTTTGGATCCGTTTCCCTTCTTCCTCTTGTTCTGTGCGTGTTATCTCGCCGTGTATCTTATCTCTCATTCTTACTATTATTCTCTGATCATTCTCTTTCTGTTCTTCCCTTCTTCGCATTTCCTCCTCCTCCGTCGCAATTTCCAACTTATCTATTTATCTCTCTCTTCCTTTCCACTGCGTTTATCCTCTTCTCTCTTTCCCTCTCTTTCTCTCACCCACCTCTCCCGCCCCACTTTACTTCTGCCCCCAATTTCCCCCACCCTTTCCTCTCTTTTTCCCAACCTCCCCCTCGCCCTTCCCCCTTCCCCTCCCCACCGCCCACCTACCCTCCTTACCTCCCCCCCTTCCCCCTCCCCACCGCCCACCTACCCTCTCCACTCCCTCCCTTCCCCTCCCCACCGCCCACCTACCCTCCTCCTCCTTACTTCCTCCCTTCCTCCCCCTCCCCACCGCCCACCTACCCTCCTTTACCTCCTTTCCCTTCCTCCCCTCCCCACCGCCCACCTACCCTCCTTACCTCCCCCCTTCCCCTCCCCACCGCCCACCTACCCTCCTTACCTCCTCCCTTCTCCTCCCCACCGCCCACCTACCCTTCCCTGCCCCCCAACCCCCACCCAACCCCCACCCACAGAGCCTTATTTAAGGCCAAGTACCTGCCTGACCTTGGCACGGAACCTTATGCAATATTATTCGTTATAAATATATAAACAATTATATAAAAAAAAACATATTAAGATTCGCACGTTAAGGTTCACTAAGTCACTCGAAGTGATATTTGATCCGTGTGTAATGTAGTGACAAAAAAAGGTAAAAAAAAAGAGGTGAATATATTTCAATTATAAACAAAGTAAGGAAATACCTCCTTAAAAGAGTGTGTGGGTGAGTATAAGCGTGTTGGCGAATAAAATGCGGTTTATATACGTGACAAGAACTAGAAATCATTGCACGTAAAAAAGAATATAAGCAGAAGAAAAAAAATATATCTTCCGGAGACACCTGATCCTGTTGAAAAATTCGCGCGCACGAACCCTCTTTGCCTAACCCTTCACAATATTTCTTCTTTTTACGAGTTTTATCTCCCATCATAATCTCCCAAAACCTCTACTGCATTCTAAAAACATATATCAATCAAACTACGACCACACGAAACAAATAGACTAATAAAATAGCAATGAAAACAATAATCAAAATAACAAACGGTCCTGGTCCCCTGGGAAATCACTGGCCCTCTGGCGGCAATAAAACCAAACACAGTCGGACAGATGGCCGGCCCTGGGAGACACCTTGCCTATCAAAACCTCGGCGTGACACCGCAATGCCAGGTTTAAACCTTGACACCGCCAATTAATTCTGAACATTGAGAGTGATCAACACAATTATTACAGGATCACACGGGTCGTTTGGTAGGCTGAGCTTAGCTAGAGGTGGTCCATGTAATGGTACGATATATACTGGACTCAAATATATTATTAAATAGGGAGAAAAAAATGACTTAAAATGTTATCATATCCTTATCTATACTTATATGTTAGATATATATACTAGACATATATATCTACACATTTATACTACTATATATCTGTCTGTCGGTCTGTCTGGCTATATGTCTATCCATTATCTAATTTCCGTTTGCATGTCATAACTTCACTGCCATTTTGTGCCCAGTCTGATCTATTGCATTTATCTATTTATCTTTTGATTTTGCGACGAAATTCATTCACTTTTTCACATTATGACTGTTTATTTATTTACTTTTTGTTTATTTTCTTGTTTTGCTGCTTCACATCGATAAATGTTTTTTTTTGTCCTTTCTTTTTCTAACATTCCTTGTCTTCGTTTATTCATATTTCTTTCCTTTTTTAGGATTATTTCGTTTCATCTCCATATTTATTGTTTTAAATCAAATTTCCATTTTCTCTTTTTTCTATCTTCCCCTCTCTCTCTCTCTCTCTCTCTCTCTCTCTCTCTCTCTCTCTCTCTCTCTCTCTCTCTCTCTCTCTCTCTCTCTCTCTCTCCTTTTTTCTTTTCTCCTTTTCTCTTTCTTTTTCTCCTTTTGTCCTTCTCCTCCTCCCTCTCCCCTCCTCCTCTTCCTCTTCCTCTTCCTCTTCCTCCTCCTCCTCCTCCTCCTCCTCTCCTCTCCCTCTTCCTCCTTCTCATTTTCCTCTTCCATTTTCGTCCCCGACCTCTAACCCCCCCTCCCCTCCCTCCCCTTCCCCCTCCCCTCGCTTCACCATGACGGGGCAAGTTTCATGTTTTGATGGAGTTCGGACAATGGAGCTAAATATATGGTGATGCATAACTCAAACATAAATATAAACATAGGGAAATTGGACCCCATACACACATTTTTTCTTAGAAATGCATTTAAATACATTGATACTTTCTTTCGTTTTCTCATTATCTCTCTCTCTCTTTCTTTCTTTCGTTTTCTCATTCTCTTTCTCTCTCTTTCTTTCTTTCTTTCGTTTTCTCTCTCTCTCTCTCTCTCTCTCTCTCTCTCTCTCTCTCTCTTTATTCCTTAACAATCTCCGAAAAGCTTAAAGCATCTCAACTTTCTCCTAAATACTCCTTTCCTTTGAAAAACAAACAAATACAAAGAAATAACAAACAAACAAACATATAATCCCTGAAACAAACAAACATATAATCCCTAACACATCGGAAACAAAACAAAAAATAATAATAAAAACATATAAACCAGAAGATAGAAACTGACAATCTCTAATACATCGAAAACAAAACAAAAACAAAACAATACAAACAGAAAAACCAAAAGACAGAAAAAAATAATCTGACAACGAACGAAATCTGACACACATCCTCTCGGTGGAGGCACTGGCACTGTTGGAGTGCCACTTCCCGACAGCCGGAAGAGGAGGCACTGGCATCCCGTCGGCTCATTATAAGTGATAATTATTAATCAGAAGTTATGAAATGTCACATTAGCTTCATGGCGCGTGTGTGTGACTCAGGGAGAGTCACACCCGAGAGAGAGAGAGAGAGAGAGAGAGAGAGAGAGAGAGAGAGAGAGAGAGAGAGAGAGAGAGAGAGAGAGAGAGAAAGGGAGAGAGAGAGAGGGGGAGAGAGGGAGAGAGAGAGAGAGACAGAGAGAGAGAGAGAGAGAGAGAGAGAGAGAGAGAGAGAGAGAGAGAGAGAGAGAGAGGGAGACAGAGAGAGAGTATAAAAGGTACTAACAGGCCTTCTATATAGTGTAGTGGAATTACAGGTGGCGGCTAGTGATACACTAATTGGCTTCAGTCTTTACTAAAGAGAACGCGATATGAGATGGAAGCACACT
>NC_091555.1:48917395-48919895 GCF_042767895.1 Penaeus vannamei
CATAGTTGCATTTGTGATGTACTTTTAGCCAACTTTGTTTATGTGTGGGGTAATGTGGTCATACTTCTTTACGTTCCCAAGTGCTACCCTGGCAGCAAAGTTCTGCAATCTTATGAATTTGACCTTTGTTTGTTGTACCCCATATATCTGAGCAGTAGTTAATTATACTGAGAATTAGTGTTTGTGTAACAGATATTCTAGTTTCAGCAGGGATTCTATTTTTAACTTTGGTAAATTAGTGTGCCCATTACTTTTCTGTGGATGTTATCGACGTGGTTCTCGAATGTCATGAATCTGTCAATGAGTACGCCTAGTTTTTTTTAAACAAAAGTGCTCGGTTTTATGTAGCTGTCTTCAAATCTTATGGTCGTGTTTACAGGAATTTTGGCGATGTTTTGGCGAGAGAGAGAGAGAAGAGAAGAGGGATTTATCTTAAGGCCATTTGTGTCAAAGTAACCTTTTACTTGTGAGTCTCCTGGGTCTTTTTTATGTTTATCTAAGTTGTTTACAGAATCACTGGAGGAATTGTGAATCATCGGCGTATTGAACAAGAAGGCAATTTTGGGCTATGGTTGACAGATCATTTACAAATATTATGAACAGGATTGGGCCCAATATAGATCCTTGTGGGACACCAAAGGATACTCTGTTTTTCTGATATATTCTCGCGAATTTTGACTGATTGGGTTCTATTACTTAGGTAGCTTCCGAACCAATATGAGTCAATTTCGTGATTCATTAGTTTACTGATGAGGATTTCGTGATTGACACTATCAAAGGCCTTTGATACGTTGCACAATGTAAGTTTATATGGTTGTTGTCTATATTCTCATATATATTATTTGTAATCTGCAATAATGCTGTTTCAGTAGACAACTTACTTCTGAAGCCATGCTGTGATCTAGATAGTAGGTTATATGTCTAGAAATGTTGTCAATTGGTCTGCTACGATTTTTTCGAGAACCTTCGACAGTATAGGAAGTATGGCAATAGGGCGATAATTATTGACTTCGTCTTTGTCGCCAGATTTGAAAACTGGTGTTATTATTATAGGAAGTCACCGGTGACCAAAGATGTATTAATAATAAAAGCTAAATAATACACCACAGCAGGTCCGCTGTCTCTGAGAAAGCGAAGAGCAATGCCATCCACTCCCACAGCATCTGTTTCACGCAGGTGTTTTATTGGCAGGATTACGGTTTCTATTTGAACAGGTTGTGGTCTGAAACTATTGTCTGAAGGCCTTATCCAACTGTATTTTGTTTAGATATGAAAGCGTTTGTTTGTTCATGTGTGGAATGTCCAATTTTAGCGAAGAACTCATTAAATTCATTTGCACTAATTTTGGTGTTTAGATTAATATTTTTATGATGGTTTTTGTTTGGTACAAATGTTTTTAAAATCTCCCATGTTTTAGCTGAATCTTTTTTACAATTTGCTAATCTATTTCTAAAATAATCTGTTTTTGTTTTTAAAATCTCCCATGTTTTAGCTGAATCTTTTTTACAATTTGCTAATCTATTTCTAAAATAATCTGTTTTCTGACATTTCTCTTCCTTTGTTTATAGTCAGCTTGGAGTGTCATGTCGTATCTGTTATTTTTGAGAGCGTTATGCACATTATTTCTATCTGTTATGGCTCTCTTGATGTCGTTTATCCAAGGGGCCGGAGGACGTCTGATCATTTTCGTAACAAAGGGGGCGACGGCATTTACACTAGCATTGATCACTTTCCTGAACACATTTACCTGCTTGTCTACGTTATCTATTTGCAAAATTTGTTGATTCTTTGGGTATTATGAGTTGGCATAATGACTGAGGATCATAATTGGCTAAGAGAGAGAGGAGAATAGAAGGGGAGAGAGAGAGAGAAAGAGAGAGGAGCGTACAATGCGAAGAAGGATCATAGGATCTCGGAAACAGCCGGGTCTCTGCAAGGAATTCCCAACTTGAAGATCTTCCTGGAAAAGTACGCAGCTGTCACGGGGAAGAGGGGAAGGAGGGGAGAGAGAGGGAGAGAGGGAGGGGAAAGAGATGGGATGAGGGAGGGGAGAGAGAAGGAGGGGAAAGAGATGGGATGAGGGAGGGGAGAGAGAAGGAGGGGAAAGGAGGGGGGATGGGATGAGAGGGGGAGAGAGAAAAAGAGAGTGGGGGAGGGTGGGGGAAAGGAAGGGGAGAGGGAGGGGATGGAAGGGGGAGAGGGGAGGGAGAGAGGGAGGGAAAGAGGGGGCATGAGGGAGGGAAAAGAGAGGGGGATGAGGGAGGGGAGGGGATGGGAAGGTTAAAGTAAGGAAGGAAAAGAGGGAGGGGAAAGGAGGGGTAGAGAGGAGAGGAATAGGGAAAGTGAGGGGGAAAGGGCGGGAAAGGGAAATTGAGGGGGAGGGAGGGGGGGAGAGGTGCAGATCTTCATCTCAGATCATTCCCTCGTGGTATAAGGAGGCATCTGCTCCTTGAACTGGTCTGTGTTTCTTTGGGGAGGCGTTGCGGTGGCTGCGAGTTCA
>NC_091555.1:48939895-48947395 GCF_042767895.1 Penaeus vannamei
ATAGATTACCAACAGTTTTTACATAACTCTTTTAGAAATTGGAATGAAATACACTAATTTTGTTTATTATTAGTTTCACAGATGTTTCACAAAAACTTGTTTGTAGGGTATATGTAAGGGGTACTCTTGTATATAGAAGTCCAGCTATTTCAGAGAACAGCCTCTTCAGAGAAGAATTTAGGGGGGGAAAAAGGTAAATAAAGAGGATAGAACAATGAATGCAAATGTAATAGATATTAGGATCTCTGCATTATTTACGGTATATGCAACTGTAATGGAGTGATGGTTCTGCACATGTTGGTGCAGTTAAAGTATAGAAGGTGAAAAGGAAGTACTATTTGCTACTCTTGCACCTATAATGAATTGGCACCTTTATATGGAATGATTGCAAGGAAGTGTTTGAATATTTAATATTTTGTATATTATTTGATAGATATTGAGTAGTCAGGTAGTATTTTTAAATAATGCTACTGGGTGTGCATAGATGTGAAAAAATTATTTATTGTCAGCTATTAGTCTATCAAACACAAACATATATTACTATAAGAAACATTAGGTAATTATACAAAGCAGATGCAACGAAAAAACACAATACCGTGTTGATAATATGGAAGAAAAACCCACAATGTACAAACTAGATTTATTGATGAAAGTGAGACAACAGTTTCGGAATCGTCCTCGATTCCATCTTCGGAATCGAGGACGATTCCGAAACTGTTGTCTCACTTTCATCAATAAATCTAGTTTGTACATTGTGGGTTTTTCTTCCATACAAAGCAGAAGAATTGCTATACTGTAGTTCACTTTTAGATATTACCCAAAGGTGTACTTTAGTACACATGACAGTGTTGCAGTCTTACAATAAAACCTGGGTTTCCAGAATATTATGTAGAGTTACTTGAAATCTATATCTGTTATCAGTTATCCTCAGTACAATAGACCATTATTCATATTTGCCACAGAACCAGTGTTGACCCTCAAATATGGTGTGCATATGTCAGTTTCAAAAGGCAGTGTGGAAACCCATCTTTTTTGTTATATTTTATTATTATTATTATTATTATTATTATTGTTATTGTTATTATTATTATTTATTTATTTATGTATTTATTTTTTTTTAACAAAATTTGAAGATGGCATAATATCCTAAAGTCTTGTCAAAGTCTATCTAGATTAATTTTGATAAAGATGTATGTGATTGAAGCTGGAGGTCATTATTACTTTTGTTGTTATTATTAATCTGGTTGTCATTGTTATTATTATTATTGTTAGTGAAAAAGATATTTCAACTTTAATGCATAAGCATACACACTGTATCTAGAATAGACATGCATTTATATTTACTTATGATGTATTATTGGTATATAAATAGTTTGTGATTATTATCTTGCTATGTGATGTGGCTACAAAGAAATTATTTCACTTACACCTCTTTGTAATGTTTTGTGTTTGCAATTCTTGTTCTTTTGAAAATGGCATATTATCTGTAACAGTTTTGTCTGTCTTAAAAACATATTGTAGTTTTGCCCTAGGAAATGCTTGAGACATATTACAAATACTGAAGAAGTTGTGAGGATAAGGCAATCTTTTGTTAAACAAGTGAATAAGAAATATTTGGTATGATGATTATGAATTATTTATTTCTGATTTTTTAAAAATACTATTAGGTAGTTGATCCTTGAAGTAGGTAAAAATAGAAATGCAAAAGTGAAGAAATGAAATGAGTGTGCAAACAGTCATGGTATGTTCTGTGGCATATGACTCCTCAATTGGATATTGTGCAGATGTTATATTGTGTTGTGATATGGGCTACAGTATTGTATTTGTATTTAGTATTATGCTGCTTTAAGAAGCCAAGATGCACTGTAATCATTTTGAAAGAAAGTAAGACAGTGATGTGTAATTCCAGAAATGGATGTTGGATGCCATGGTTGAATGTGACCAGATCGGACAGTATAGGGCACGTTACTGTACATGGCATGATGCAAAATCAGGTGTAAGAGTGATGGCTGGTGAATTAAGAACTGAAAGTGATAGGTGACATGTGGAATGAAAGATCGAGGAGATTGAGCATAATAAGAGTACACAGTATGAGTGAGCAAGCTTAATTGGGGATGACAAAACCTTTGTAATTAATGGTGATGGTTAAAAGATTTAATTTTTCTCTCTTTCTTCTCAAACGAGCATGAGATATTTAAAAGATTGCTCTTTGATTGCTGAATAAGGAGGATAGCTCATAGGTTCTGCCAGAAAGTATAGTGAAGTAAGGTATACTAAGAGATTTAGTGAATTATTCAGTTATGAATTCAAAAGTAATTTGGTCTTGAACTTCTTATAGACACAGAAAAGTTTTATTTTGTGTTAAGTAATATGAATATTATATGTGTGTGTGTGTGTGTGTGTGTGTGTGCATATGCGTGCGTGCGTGCGTGCGCATGCTTGGACATGCATGCATGAGTGTGCAAGTGTGCATGCATGCTTGCAGATGTGTGTGCTGCATCCCTACACCCAGTAAATGTAAAGAATTACATCTGACGTCACTGTTAATGAAGAGTTTATCACTTGCTGATGAAGTTTCCCAATATGGTAGTATTACTATTGAGTTGTTTCTATAATTAGCTTTAGATGTATTTTATACATGAATTCTTTATCCAGTTGATAATCTTTTTAAACATTAGATTACATGAAATATATTTTCACAGGCACACAAAAAGAATGTAGCAGTTTTTGATTCCTAAATTAGATAACTTGATAGAATATATTACAGAGCTGCAACTAATATGAAATGTATTTATTCTTATTTTGTTTACAGTAGACATTAGGATAGTATTCAGGAACCAAAAGCTTATTATAAGAAGTGTACGTAATGTCCGAGCACTTGCATAATTGATAGGAAAGGGAGGGTGAGAGTGCTAGAGAATGTATTAGAGTGAGAGTGAGAGAATTTGGTTTTAGGTTTAGTTTATTGGTTTTCTTGCTGCTTGCAACTTTTGGTAAAAGGAAAGAAGGAATGAAAATTAGGAATGTTAGGTCCATAGATATTTCAAATTGAATGGTATGTAATACATTGAATTAGCATTTTGTTTTGTATCATTAATTTTTTGGAAAATTTGTGTTTTTTGTTTTTTAAAATGCAGAATGATAAAAACTTCTATATCTGTTATATATATATATATATATATATATATATATATATATATATATATATATATATATATATATATTCTATTTATGTATATATAAATAGAATTAATTGAAATTTGCTCAGGTGTTTGTTAAGCATTTTTATCGAATGATGCTATATATTTATCAAAGTATTTTTAAAGAGAATAATCATGGTAAACTATTCCCTTCATCCGTTGTTTGTAACCATCGGTAGGAGAACCAGGTCAGTGTTAAATCACAGCAAGAGGATCAAGAGGTGAGCTGTATCATTATGCAGCTAGGGTTTTGCGCCACACCCTTGCCGCGTGCGGAAGACAGATATGCCTTTTCTTATCCTTGTTTTCTTGTTTATTATTCTCATTATTCTGTTTTGATTATTGATTGTGCTTCTTCAATTGCATTTTGACTTTGATTTATATTATTATTATTTTTTCTTTCTTTCTTTCTGTTATATGTTTATTTTATTCCATACCATCTACATGTTTTTACCTTTTTTTTCTTTCTTTCTTTTTTTTTTCCTATACCAACCTCTTTTTTTTTACTTTTTCTTTTTCTTTCTTTCTTTCTTATTTTTCCTTTACCAACATCTTTTTTACCTTTTCTTTCTTTCTTTCTTTTTCTTTATTATAATTTTATCCTTTGCCATCCTGTTTTTCCGCCTCTTTCTCCTGTGCTATCCTCTTATTTTTTCCTTTCCTTTTCTTCCCCTTCTCTGTCAGTGCTTTTCCTTTGGCTCTGTCATGTTCTTCATGGTTATCTATGTTGCTGCTATTCCTTTTCTTGTTGCTGTTATCATTATCATGCTGTTATTGTTACTGGTACTATCATGTTGCTAAATTATTGTTATAATTTTTATTGTTTTTTATTTATTGTTATTATTGTTGATGTTATTTTTATTATTGATATTATTATTATTGTTGTTATTATTGTTATGGTTATTGTTATTATTTTTGTTTTATTATTATTATTATTGTTTTCATTATTGTTATTATTATTATTAGTTTTATTATTATGAATTCTATTGTAATTAGTATATTATTATTATTGTTATTGTTATTGTTATTATTATTATTATTATTATTATTATTATTATTATTATTATTATTATTATTATTATTATTATTATTATTATTATTATTATTATTATTATTATTATTATTATTATTTTTGTTATTATTATTATTATTATTATTATTATTATTATTATTATTATCATTATCATTATCATTATCATTATCATTATCATTATCATTATCATTATCATTATCATTATCATTATCATTATCATTATCATTATCATTGTCATTGTCATTGTCATTGTCATTGTCATTGTCATTGTCATTGTCATTGTCATTGTCATTGTCATTGTCATTGTCATTGTTATTGTTATTGTTATTATTATTATTATTATTATTATTATTATTATTATTATTATTATTGATATTATCAATTTTATTGTTATTATTGTGGTTTGTAAGGTGTTATCATGTGCCATCATGAATTTGGTTACATTTATTGTAATTATTTATTATTATTATTATTATTATTATTATTATTATTATTATTATTATTATTATTATTATTATTATTATTATTATTATTATTATTGTTTTTATTATCATCTTTAAGAGTCTGTTATTCGTATGAATTTTATTATGATTAGTGTATTATTATTATTATTATTATTATTATTATTATTATTATTATTATTATTATTATTATTATTATTATTATTATTATTATTATTATTATTATTATTATTATTATTGTTATTGTTATTGATATTATTAATGTTATTTTTATTATTGTTGTTTGTAAGGTTGTTGTTATTTATTTTATTTTATATTTTCATTATTTCATTTTTTATCACCTCCTCCTCCTCCTCCCTCTCCCCTTCACCTTGCCCTCCTTTCGCTCCCTCTTCCTTTTCCTCCTCCCTTCCTCCTCTTCTCCTCTCTCCCCCTCCTCCTCCTCCTTTCCTCTCCCCTTCTTTTACTCCCACTCCTCCCCTTCTTCCTCCTCTCCTCTTCTCCTCTTCTGCTCCTACTCCTCCCCCTGTTCCTTCTCTTCTGCTCCCACTCCTCCCCTTCTTCCTCCTCTCATCTCCCTTCTTCTGCTCTTACTCCTCCCCCTCTTCCTCCTCTTCTGCTCCCACTCCTCCCCTTCTTCCTCCTCTCCTCTTCTCCTCTTCTGCTCCTACTCCTTCCCCACCTCCTCCTCTGAGGCATAAATTATTCTAAATCAGTGTATGTTTTACTGCAGGACTGCAGCTCAAGGATCACAAGATTTACAAGGGTTTATGAGGATGCCTGAGTTGGATTGCATAGCCTGTTGTTGCCTCTGATTGGTATTTGGCTTGAGTGAATTAGAGTGATTTGTGTTCATTTGGAATGAGCGACTGTCGACAGCTGCTCCCTCCGAGACCAAGGCTGTTGAGATGTTTTTGCTTTTCAGTTTCACAATTTGGAAGGCCTGATTAACGCAAAACTACTTGATAAAGATTGAGAGACAGCAGAACGAGAGCCTTGTTTTGGAAATGTGAGGTTCAGTTGTGGTGGCAGTTATATTGGGGAAAAATTGTTGCCCTTTTGCGCCTGTGTTTTTTGCGTCTCAAGAGTTTGAGTCTATCCAAAAGGAGGATTGGCTTAAGGTTGGGAAGTAAAATGGAAAATTATGTGGCTGATGCTGGTGTAAGTTGAATTAATTGGAAAGGATTGAGTGAAGGTCTTGGTACTTGTGAAGAAAAGTTACGGAAAAGATTGTTATTTATTTTTTTTTACTAAAATTTGTGAGATGATACTTTTTAATTCCTCCCCCATTGAGAGTATTTTCCATTGATATGAGCACACCCCTTCATTCCACCTCATTGTTGTGGCTTATTGCATTTTCTTTCTATTACATCAGGCCATGGTTGATAAGATTAGATACTGTAGAAACATAAAGAGGCATTTTGAGTGAACAAATAAGTATAGTATGATCTGTGATATGCAATAAATGTGCATTTTTTATTCATGAGTGTGTGTGTTTGTGTACTAGTCAGTGTTTCTGTGTTTGTGTGTTTACCTGTATGCATGTAAGAATGATAGATTTTTTATGTTGTTACACCCTTTGGAAAATATTGTAGTATTTGCAATGTAGGAGGTCTTGAGCATTCATTGGAAACATGAAACATGTGTAATTCAAGTAGATTATGTATGTGGCTTGATTGTCATCCTTGCTTTTGACATGATTATCATGATTATTTTTACAGTTGCATATGTTCTTAAATTCTCTTTTTTGATATGTAATCTAGAAGTTTTTTTATTATTGTTTTAAAATTATAAAAAAATGGAGTACAATACATAGATGTTTTTCATTTACTTTCTTCATACATTTATCTGTAAGTGTAGAGAATTGTCATGTGACGTAATTTTCCTTCTGTCTTATATTTGATTCCTCATTTTTCAGGAATGGGGTGAACGTGGAAGGTGCCGAACACCGATATGTAGTAGAGCTCATCAAACAAGGTGGAGATGTTCTTAAGTTGACGGTGATCTCGGTTTCTCAGAAGGTAAGCAAAGTCAGGATATGAAAAAAGTGACTAAATCTTTAGCATAGATTTGGGTATAAGGAGTAACTTGTTAGTTTTACAGTTTTTATCAAATTTGCCAATATCACACACACACACACACACATTTATATATACTATCACTCTTGCTTTTAATATTATTATTGTTATTGTTATTATTATTATTTTTATTATTATTATTATTATTTTTATTATTATTATTATTATTATTATTATTATTATTATTATTATTTTTATTATTATTATTATTATTATTATTATTATTATTACTATTATTATTATTATTATATTGTTATTATTATCATCATTATTATTATTCTATGATTATCATTATTATTGTTTTATTCTTGTTCTATTATTATTGATATTATTATCATTATTGTTATTATTATTGTTATTGTTATTATTATTATTATTATTTTGGTTATTGTTATTTTATTATTACTATCCATCTCCTCCTCCTCCTCCTCCTCCTCCTCCTCCTCCTCCTCCTCCTCCTCCTCCTCCTCCTCCTCCTCCTCCTCCTCCTCCTCCTCCTCCTCCTCCTCCTCCTCCTCCTCCTCCTCCTCCCTCTCCCTCCTTCCTCTCCTCCTCCTCCTCCCTCTCCTCCTCCTCCTCCTCCTCCTCCTCCCTCTCCTCCTCCTCCTCCTCCTCCTCCCTCTCCTCCCTCTCCTCCTACTTCTCCATCATCATCATCATCATCAATAATCAATAATCAATAATCATCAATAATCAATCATCAATCTTCATCATTACCATCATCAATG
>NC_091555.1:48954895-48959895 GCF_042767895.1 Penaeus vannamei
TTTTTACTTAATAGACCTATTTAATTGTGTGATTATTAGAATGATGATAATTAGAATTATGAAAATTGAATTCATATGAAGGGCATCAAACATAATTGATTACAAAACACACTGTGTAAACAGAATAGGATAAGCATATATTGCTGAACCTAATTGCTGTAAGTTATCCTCATGCTCTACCAAGCCGTGCAGTGGCCCGCAGTCAGCCTCTGAGGGAAAAGGAAGATTATAGAAGACTTATTTAACCCACTGTCCATGTTTTTAACTGCAGTATATATATGATTTTTTTGAGGAAATAAGCTTATATAAAGACAAAGCCTACTTTTGAGGAGCTGTCTCGGTGACTACAGTCAGAGCCAAATCAGCACGTAACTGTTTAGTGCGTAGGTTAATGCCCCCAATAAGTCCTGTGATAGTGGACAATGCGGAACACCATATTGTATAACTATATGGGATACTGTAGTGTACTAGTATTGGTTACACTCCACTAGTTTTGCTGCATTGGGGAGCTATCATGTACTTCACTGTATAATTTTACGAATGGTATTAAATGAAAATTTGCATTAAATGAAAATATATACTACTAAAGAGATGTGCAGTACATGACTGGAATGGTTGAACTGATGTTATTCTTTTCACCATATTGAAAGGTTGTTTGGAATGTTTTTGATTAATTTATGATCAGCCAGAAAGGTGAACCAACCTCTTCATCACTTCTGAGCCATTATTCAGACACATAGGAGTAAGAGATATGGCAAAGCTCCTCACATCTCAGGTTACATTACAGATTTTTACAAATTCATGATGAAGTAGAAATTCACCTAGTTCTACCATGTCAGGGATGTTCAACCTTGGTGTGCAGGTTACTGGCAAGAGGATTATCTGTCCTAATGTAGGAGCTTGATATTTTGCATTTTTTTTTCCATCACAATCTTCTGGTTTGAGTGAATCAACCAAGAAGGCTGCTACGAGAACCAGGCATAGCTGTATAAGCTGCTTTTCCATTTTCCAAGGTCTTTTTTTTGATAAATGGTATGATGAATTAAGATTGACTGTTTTTGTTGAAAAGAATCCATATTATCTCTATGTAGTCTACAACTCTAATGATAATGAATGACAATATTTTATTTGTTGTTTTTTACATCTTCATAATATTAAAGTTTCTGTAACACCTCCTGCACTGCCAGTTGGGCAAGAATAGGTTACAGTGCATGGAGATAGTGTTCTAGCTTGAGTCGGTGCTCTTCCAAGTATGGCTAAGAGATTGGACCTTCTTCACTCACTTATCAATGGAAATAATGTAATCCTAAAGGCCCACAGAGTCTAATCTCCCTCCATCTCCAGTACCTGTCACTTGTCAGCAGTACCTCATGACATTCCTGTTCAGCAAAATTTTTCCATGACATATTCCCATTACCTGCTACTCAGTCAAATTTTTTTATGACCTGGCATTACTGTCACCTGGATCCAACGGGTTAAGGATGTAACAGTGGATGCCAAACTTCTTTTTTTTTCAGTCTTTTGAAAACCACAGATTTAGATTAAACTTTCTTTTATAGGTTGTCCGTGGATGTGAAGGCTATGGTGATATAGTGTTTCCTCATTGCCCATGTGACTCTAGGAAGAAGGGACATGTTGTTGCCTATGTGGGTTATAAGTCATTTAGGTTACAAGCTTGTAAAGAGGATGGTACATTACAGGTTAGTAGTATCTTTGATATATGATTGTTGATAGAGGATGTAAGAAACATAATGAGAGCTGTCATGTTTATTGAAGAGGAGTTTAGTCTAGTTCATTGAGTTTTGCAGCAATACTGAAAGCCCTCTTTTCTTTTACATCCAAATTAAGATAACATGCTCCTTCTCATTTCATTGTTTTATAAGTCGTATCATTTAATTTTATTTGTTTGTAAGAAACTTGATAATGCTTTTGTGAAATTTGCAAATCATGGAACTTATCCAATCTTAATAATGCATGCTCATATGTAGCAATTAATGACTCCTGGTTAGCTCTAGAAAACATTTCTGAGTATAAAACTATTTTGAAAGTTTATCTTTCCTGCATTACAGTTCTCCCATGCAGAAAAAAACAAGATAGATTATATTATATTTAAGAACCAGGAATGAGAATAAGATACTGGATTCTGTGTACCTTATTTTAAACCCTTATGTTTTACAGACACAAGTAATTGACTTTGCCTGGTCAACGATTGAGAAGTTTGAAATAGATGATGAGGGCATGGCCTTCTGTTTCCTCTATCGGCAAACTGAAGACCTTATCAGATGGGTGAAAATATTCACTCCCTATGTAAGTTGAAATTGATGATTTATTCTTTTGGGTGTGGGTGTGTTAATATTTATGTCTGTCCTCTGTTAGTTTACCTGTATTTCAAATTGTCTGTGTAATTTAATCTTTTCATTCTGTCAACACTTAAGATCTGATTTATATTTGGATATGACAAGAGAAAATCCAGAACTCTTGAACAATGATTTTTGTTACATTTTTTTCTTGCAGTACCACTTCATGGATGAATGCTTTCAACGAATCCAGGAAGAACAACAGTGGACGTAGGTAGCTGGAAGCGGCATTTGACTTAGGAAATTGTTGAAATTTAAGGTGGAATATATCTGATTGTAGATATTGTGAAATAAAGAGTTCTGTTTTGAAAGAACAGAAGTAAAAGAAGAAGAGATCATTATAGGATTATACATTGGGTTGTATTTCTGCTGGTCATTCCATTGTGAATCATTTTTTATTATTATTGTAATTAGTTATTGTTGTAATTATTATTATTAGTATTGTCTTTATTATTATTGCTATTATTATTATTATTATTATCATTATTATTATTATTGTTATTATTATCATTATTTGATTATCATTATCATTATTGTTATAATTGATACATTATAGGAGGTACTAATTTGATGAGGTATAAAATTGAAGGATTTCAGTTACCCAAATTAGAAAAGGTACGTAAGTACTCGCCCCCCTCCCCTCCCCCATAAAAAGAAAAATGAGGAAAATCCAGAAGGAAAAATTGATATTACTTTTAACTTGATGTCATGGAAATACATGTATGTTATGCAAGGAAAGAGAAGAGATATATATTTAGAGTAACTTAACAACGCAGTCCAAAGAACCATTGTTAGATCTGTACACTGTAGGTTGTTAGAACCTCTCTTGAGTATGCTAACAGAATGGATGTATGACATTACCTATCCACTAGCTGTGTAATAGGAAGCTGTTCTGCCAGGCACTATACATAAATGTTTTAGCTATGTATGAAGATTATCAAATAACATTGATTTCTCATGTTTTTAGGTGTTTTTAAGATATATTATTGAGTGATAATTTGTGCTCAAGTCTAATATTGTCTATTTTCCAATGAAAACTGGTCAATATGACATGTACAATATCACAGAGACTTGTGAAGTGTATCTGTGAACACTTAAGGAAATGAAAAAAAAGGATATTTCCTAGGGAGAAAGTATGCATGCTGTGTGTTTACCTTTGGTTCTTAATTGAGGTATGTATTAATCTTGTGTTGTTCATTTACTGGTTTCTTGTCTACAGACATGCTACTATTGATACATATATGTATATAATTTTTTCTTCATCTTCATTTAAATTTTTTTTTCTTTTTAATGATCAGTTGAGTAGAAATAATCACTGATTGATTTACAAAGATGTATGATACTGTAGCGGTATGATTTTTGATGTGATATTAATTATTGGTTGATTTAGTACTTTATTGACTCTGCTAAGGAGTCTTTAGATTACGTAAAACAATTTGAAGGTACTCATATGTTACGAGGAGTTATGTCACCAAAGCAGTCTGCCATGAATAATTTCGAACACACTCCAGGAATAGCATAGTGCTGATAGGATCTACCTGCATCTTGCTTAATAGCCTTGGGTTTACATGGAGAAAAAAAGGAAGAAATTATTTATTCTGTGCCCTTTCATTCTCGTTCTATATATACACAAGGCTTTGAAAATGAACATTGTTCCACTGTTTTGTCACTGATTCATGTGTTAGTGCTAGTTATTTTTTATAGATAATTTTTGTTCACTGAATGCCAGTGTAGATGTGATACAGATAGCTCTATTAGACCTTTTTAAGTTGCATTCATGTGTAGAATTATTGGTCTACAGTATTATAATTATCTAAAATAGGGTCACCATGTAATACTTACTTAAACTAGGGTCATCATATTTGTTGTTTATGTTATTACTTTTATTGTTATTATTATTATTATTATTATTATTATTATTATTATTATTATTATTATTATGATTATATTCTTTTGATATAATATTCTTATTATTGTATTTGGTAGACAGTTACATATAGGTTGAATCCATTTTCATTTCACTTTCTTTGTACTATTATGCTGTCTCTTCACCTTTTGACTAAGGATAAGTTCAAAGAGTTGTATTTTAACTTCTTACTTCATATGTTTTGCATTTCACGCATTTTATCGATTCCATTCAAAATATTTAATGACGCTCTTGAAGTCACCCTTCACCCGAAATACCCTCTTTAGTTTTGGAAGGTGCGTTGATGATCAGGAGGAGAGGCTATGCTTGTAGAATCCCCAACACTCGCTTCAAATACCCGTTGGGCAAAGGGGAGGTGAGAGAAAAATTCTTCGGTTAACTGGCATTGTACATAGTAGTTTGGATTCACTTCCATTCCTTGTATTACCAACGCACCTTTCCTTAAGGACATTCCATTTTATATAAGAACTTGTTAATGATTTTAAGCTAGTCTGATGAATATATATATACATATATATATAAAACTAGGTTTTATTGTAGGTAGATAAGCACCTGTTTATATTTTTATCTTTTTATTTTTTTAATCGATGAAAGATGACATTCATATCTTTTATCCAAAGATTTGTAGTAGGAAAAAAGCAAAAGAAAGTTACATTGATGCCTAAGGCTTTTATCAGATAGAGGACATTGACCATCAGTGATGGACTCCCTCCCCC
>NC_091555.1:48967395-48974895 GCF_042767895.1 Penaeus vannamei
AGGGAATCCTTTAATATAGTAATTCAATACCTGTGATTGCATGTAATTCTAATTATTGAGAGCAGTTCTTATATAGAAATAGTTTTCAAAGTACAGTAATTTGTCTTACTTACATATTTGTACAGTGTGTAAGTGGACAAGCGGGTTTTTCTTTGTACTTATGTATGGGTTTGTGGGCATTTGGGTGGAATTGGACATGTATATACAGTGTTTACAGATTTCCTAAACAATCTTTAAAATATTGTTAAAGGATGAAATATGAAGCAAGTATAGATAAAAGTAGTTCTATTTATGCAATAATCAACAATGCTGTGGTAATGCTTTGCAGAATGCATAATTTTTTTTTTTAATTCTCTTGAAGAAGGTAAGTACAATATCTCCTAACCATCAAAAAGTTGATTTAAAAAAATGGAAACTGTACCTTATGTGATCTCTGACACATTTAAACTGTATTGTGTGTGGTCCCATATATTGTCTCTATAGTTTTATTGAAAAATGTATATATACAATTTTTCTTTTATTTTGACCTGACCTACCTGTAATTTACTGTATTTTTGAACATGAAACATCTATATTGGGTTTACATAATTTTTTTTTCAAATGAACAAATTTTGAATTTGGCACATGGAGAATTGTTTTTTTCCTTGATGTTAGTCTCTTTAATTAAAAATTATGCAAGAAAATATTGAGTGTAAGGTGTGAGTAGAGGAGCAATTTTTCGAAAGAGAAACAGAGACAGACAGACAGTGAGAGAGAAGAGAAACAGAGAGAGCAAGAGAGATAGACCATCAGATAGACATACAGAGTGAGACAAAGAAACAGAAAGTAAGGAGAGAAAATAAAAAAATTTGGAGTGAGAAAAATAAAAAACAATATAGTAAGTCTCTTAGCATTTATTAAAGATTCTATACAGAAAAATTAAGACATTACTAATACACAAATCCAATCATAACAAAACATCTGGGTTTATATTAGCTTTAACATTTCAAGAAATCACATATAAAAATACAGTTGTAGAAAAAAAGGGGATATACATGACAAAAAAGAAAAAGCATGAGCAGTAAAAGTTGTTCCAGGCTGGAGATTACAATACAACCCTCAAAAATACGCATACTTATGACGAACTCAAGCCTCAAGAAAATGTTTTTCTCTGAAAATCTAGTTGGCGATGACTTAAGAGTTGTGGTTAAAGTCTACAGGCTCACCATCTCGGTCCACATGCACTAATCGATAATGGTTGGGAAGAGGTAAAGGATGATAAGTAGTGCTTGAGTTACCATATATTTTCTGGTAACTCATTAGTATCTCCCATCCATTCACAAAAAAGTAGAAAACCTAATATTACATCGAGCTTCCCTCACATAAACATTTGCAATATTGAATGAGCTGCTGCAGAGAGGTTCTTATATGAATACTGGTACTGTGCACATATCAATTCGAGCTATCTTCATGGCATTTACTCATTTTTGGATCAGTAATGGTAAAAATATACCAGCTCCTGCAGCATCTTTCAGGTCAGTTCACTTGCTATCTAAGATGTCTTTAGTTGAATCGTTGACTATGACTTCCTTTGCATTTAATTTAGTTTCTTTTATGAAGAACTACCTCGGTTTTCAATGACATCACCTCTCAGACTGAAGACAAAAGAATGTGAATATCTTCTATAATTTTTTATTGACGTTTTATTACAATAAAAGGCAGTACTGAGCTTTTCTTAAACTGTAAAACTGAAGATGGACATGTATAATAATTTACTATGCAAATTAAGGATATGAAATAATTTAGAATATTGTTAGTTCTATTTGTGTGATATTTCCTTACGAGAACATCTTTTGAAATTACATCATAAAGTTGTGAAAAATTGTAAGACACTACTGAAAGCACATTATTTTTTTGACAAATTTCAGAAAATATAAAAGTATTCTAAACCTCAGAGCAGATTACTAAATCATTCCTAGAGCATTATAACCATGAAAAATAGAATGATATATATATATATATATATATATATATATATATATATATATATATATATATATATATATATAATGTATATATATATTTTTTTTTACGATTTACATATTACACACAAGAAAGGAAAATAAACTTAAAATAACTTTTCTACATAAAAAATGTCTTTCACCTGGGAGTCTATGGAAAATAGCAATGCAAAGAAAAACATCAATCTTAAGTGGCCCTTTTTCACCTTGCAAACACTACCTGAGTCTACTTCATTTAATGCTAAAGCTGGAGAGTGAGTGTAAGACAAAATGGCGCACAAACTCAGTATAATAGAAAGATTATGGATAGCTTGGGGGTGATACAGGGATGGGGGTCACAGATTCTCTAGCCAGTACATCAAACACATCTTCAGTGAAATCAATCTTTACTGGTCATGTCAAACGATGTTAAACAGTCCGACTTGAATTAATCTTTGTACTAAGTCTGTGCAATCTTCTTTCGTGCCTTAATTTGGTCCATATCCCATGACACATTTTAATTAGACGGTGATCTCTTGCCTCTTTGGGTAAGGTGTGTGCATTGTGGTACTCGTATCGCACAATTGCCGAGGCTCCCTGCAAACAAAAATGACACTATCAATGCTCAAACAAATACAACAAAATCATCATAAATAAAGAGGGGGAAAATATGAACTAAGGCAATAATAACATTTAGACAGAATAACACTTAATTAGTACTTCCTGAAATGAGTTAGCTATTTTTGCATCTATTTTTGGTAATTCTTTACAGTATGGACACACTCAACAGAGACTAAGTCCCCAACTCCATGTCATAAAATTTATTTATCAATGTAAGTTGACATGACTGGGTGTGCCCTTCAGGTACTCCTTGAGGGGAGGGTTGATGGGGGGGCTCTGCCCCCCAACATCCCCTGAGAAACATTATCTTCACCTCGTATGAACAAGATAGAGCTGTAACTTGGAAGCATTGAGTGGACTTTGGCTTGGAGAAGCACTTCCCATGATCTTTTTCCTCTACCTGTGGCATTACCATTTGCTTCTGCTGATTATTTCTTGTACTGACTACTGCAACTTTTTGTCCTTGGCAAGAATATGATAGTTAATTTTCCCAAACTTAGTGTGTCCTTACCATAAAGATCAATCCTATTTTTTTCTATACATATTTTTTTTACAGGCAAAGTTACTTAAGAGAGAACTATAACAACCATTGTGTGAGTAAAGAAACAATCACTATAATCTAAATAAATATAAACCTATAATAAAAAGTAACTCATTAAATTCACGATATTTTACTTTAAGAAAAAAAAAAAAAAAAAAAAAAAAAAAAGAAGAAAAAAAAAAATATATATATTTCATGAATTAATTTACATAAATAAACACACACACACACACACAGCGACACACACACACACACACACACACACACACACACACACACACACACACACACACACACACACACACACACAAAGGGTATACATGCCACCTCAAACATCGGTGTGGTCGCAAGAAAATTACCAAAAATAAATTCAAGAGACATTAAAGAGCCTAGAAGAAGTGCTACAACTTTCTGAAACCAATGCAATAAAAATTCTTATCACGGGATTTTAATAGCAAAATTGACTGAGAAAGTATCAGTCCCAGAGCGCACCCACATTCATGGAATGCTAAATTACTAGGAGTCATAAATGAGTATTGCCTTTTCCAGAATGTAACAGATCATACCAGGATAATAGGGCTAGATAGGCCAGCTATGCTTGACCTAATATTTACAAAGCATAACAATGATATTAAGCATATCAAGTACTGTCCTCCTTTACGAAAAAGCGAACATGTAGTGATTAAACTAATATACTGTCTGTTATAAGAAAAACTCATCGTAAGCTGGGAAAGAATGGAAAAGTACAATTACAAAAGAGGTGATTATAGAAGATAGATTATATGAAAGATATAAAATAGGAAGAAATGAGTATACCCAAACCATGAGAGAGGTGAAATTAAACTTTGAAAAGGATATAATCAACAAATGTACAAGTCAACCAAAACTCTTCTATAATACATAAATAGTAAAACTAAGAGTAGAGATAAAATTAACGCCATCAAAGAGAATAACATTATATATTCTACGGTGGAAGAAATGTGTGAAATCTTAAATGAGAAATTTCAGTCAGTGTTTATTCAGGATCCATATTTTGATATGGCAAACACCCATACAAACATAAAGAACATAGAAAATATCACCCCCAAAAAGAATGAAATAAAAGATCTACTAAAAGGCTTAGACACGACCAAAGCAGAGGGACCAGATGAAATTTCTAACTGGGTTCTCTGGGAATGTGCTGAAGAATTATGTACTCCTTTATTGTTAATATTCCAAAATTCACTAAGACAAGGTAAACTATCAAAAAGCTGGAAACACACAAATGTTACACCCTTATATAAGAGCAACGACAAACAAAACCCACTAAATTATAGACCAGTTTCGTTAACTAGTGTAGTATGCAAACTGCTAGAAAGAATAATTGGGGTTGAAATGCTTGAAATACACGAAATAATATCAAATAATTTGATTTTAGATAAGGAAGGTCATGTGTAACAAATCTCCTCAGTTTTTATTATAGAGTATCTGAAATATCACAAGAAAGAGATGGCTGGGTGGATTGTGTGTACTTAGACTTTAAAAATGCTTGTGATAAGGTGTCTCACAGAAGACTACTATGGAAATTAGAGCACCTAGGTGGAGTGAAAGGCAAACTACTCGCATGGATGAAAGACCTTCTCCATGAAAGACAAATGAGTACAGTAATTAGAGGGAAGCATTCTACATGGCAACGAGTAACCAGCGGAGTGCCTCAAGGATCAGTGTTGGTGCTGATTATGTTTACTATCTTTGTCAATGATTTAGAGTCAAACATAAACCTAGGTAGTTATCTGAATATGTTTGCAGATAATGCAAAGATACAAAAAAGGATAACAGACGTCTCATGCCAATGCCTCCAATGTGACATTGAGAACTTATTCACGTGGAGTTGTACATGGAAAATGGAATTAAATACCACGTAGTCAGGTTTGGAGAAAGTAGAAATAGCCCACTATTCCAGTATAAATTAGGGGATGCACTATTAAACACAGCTGACAGGGAAAAAGATCTTGGGATAATCATAAATAGAAACATAAATCCAAATGACCATATAAATGAAAAGGTCCACAAAATGTTAGGACTGATTGCCAACATGAAGAGGGTAAAGAAGATCATTATAGCAATCATTAGACCAAATCTTGAATATGGTGCAGTGGTATGGAATCCATTCTTAAAAAAAAGTATTGACAAACTGAAAAGAATTCAAAGAGCGGTGACAAGATGAGCACCTACTCTAAGAGATCTGCGTTACGAAGATAGAATACAGAAATTTGGACATACTACCTTGGAAGAAAGAAGGAAAAGGGGGGGACATGATTATGCTGTTCAACTGTATTACAGGAAGAGTGAAGATAGATAAAGATGACTTTTTGATCTTGAACACAAGAAGAACAAGAGGACACAACAAAAAGTTCAAAGTAAAAAGAGGTGATAAAGATGTCAAAAAAATATAGTTTCCCAAACAGAACTACTGAAGAGTGGAACAGTCTCCCCAAACACGTAGTGTTTGCCACAACTGTGCATCAATTAAAAAAATTGTAGAAGCTTGGCTCTTCTCCCATATTGAAACAACCTGGTAAGAACAACCTAGTGGGAACACATGCACACACACATGCGCACACACACACACACACACACAATACACACACACACACACAAACAAAACACACACACACACACACACACACACACACACACACACACACACACACACACACACACACACACACACACACACACACACACAATAAAATTCATAAATTCTGAAACAAAAAGAGAACAAAATGGGTTATGGAAATGTGTCATACCTTGAATCTTCTTTGCTGTATCATAGATATAGCTAAATAGAGACGGCATCGAGACATCACAAATGGGTCACCAAGACGCAGGGCGATTTCCATTTGCTTAACGGATATTTCACCCGCCCTCTTTGCAAACTGAGTGTCATAATCACCTAGGGCTGAGCAGGCACCTCCTAGTGTTGACAGCCAGGACATGACTGTGTCTAGATTCTGACGGTCAACAGCACATTCATTCATCCGAACACACCATTCTTTGTCAATAATATGTGGTATGCTGTCACATATTGTCCATAAGATTATATTTGGTATATTTTCATTTTTTGTTGAGTGAGTTTTTTTGTGCACATTCTGAGACATGGCACGACTAATGAAAGAGGACCTGAAAGTTTTTGAAATCTTTAACTCTTTTAAGAAAACACAGAAGTGTAAACCTTCATTCATGTATTTTTTCCTTGGCTTGAGTGATTTAATTGCTTCAAGGTATTCTGAATCACAGGTTAAGCTATCCAGCTTTCTAGATATAGCATGGTGTGAATTTACTTCAATCAAATCCCAACTCTTAGTCCCAGCTCTCACTATGGTATAAATACTGCTGTCCATCCTGACATCTGCTGGGAACAAAAGAAACAAGATGACTTAATCAATTAATATATAGTAATTACAGATATAGTAAAGAAATATACATAAACCTAAATATCTCAAGCAGTATTAGTATAGTGTATATCTACAGATTTATGGACATTTGATCCACTATAACTAGAAAATAAAAACAGTAATTGATAATTTCTAATTCTTCACGGTGATATACGATTTGGAACTAAAACTTTATAGCAAACACACTTGACTCCTTGATAATCTAATCATGATATCCATCTCTAAATACTCTACAAATTAAGCATTAAAAAAACTCAAATACAAGACCAGATGTCAGAACCAGGCTGAAATGGTAAAGTAAAAATAGTAATAACAATAATAATAAATGAACATTCATAAAAAATACCAATCTGAAATACACATGATCATCTAAGAATAGTTTAAGATGACTTCATCTCCCAGTCTGTATACACCACATCAGCTGTTGAAGGGCTTGTCACACGAGCACTATTTCAGTCAATATTCACTTTTCCAAATGATCTTTAATTATGCTGATGGACTGACCCTATCATACTCCCAAGGCAGCAAATAAAGTGCCCATGTAAAAAACGTGGCTGCATCCGAGTATGGTGCTGGGAATCACACAAGCATTCTCATATATATCCTGATATTTAAAAGAAATATAATCATGATATTGTATATAGAAATATTCAAGAATATTAGCTTATGTTTATATTACCTTTTTATCTAGTTTATCAATAAAATGACATTCTAACTGTATATATCATCTATAGCATAAGATCAAGAACCACAAAAATTAACGGAAGGCGTGATAGGGCCTTTAGTGGATAAAGCTTTTATGTATCTACTTAAATCTTCATTCTTTCACTTTGTACAAAGAACAGTGTCCTAAACCATTGTGGATAGGCGTCAAGACTGCCTCTGGAGCGAAGTTTTCAGCCTAATAATGGTATCAATGAGG
>NC_091555.1:48984895-49011681 GCF_042767895.1 Penaeus vannamei
GAGAGAGAGAGAGAGAGAGAGAGAGAGTGAGAGAGAGAGAGGAGAAAGTAAACGAGATAGAAAGAGATAGAAAGATAAAGAGAAAGATAGAAAGATAAAGAGAAAGAGAGAAAAATAAAGAGAAAGAGATAGAAAGAGAAAGAGATAGAAAGATAAACAGAAAGAGATAGAAAGATAAAGAGAATATTAGATAAAGAGAAAGAGATAGAAAGATAAAGAGAAAGAGATAGATAAAGAGAAAGAGATAGAAAGATAAAGATAAAGAGAAAGAGATAGAAAGATAAAGAGAAAGAGATAGAAAGATAAAGAGAAAGAGAAAGAAATAGAAAGATAAAGGGAAAGAGATAAAAAGAGAAAGAGGGAGAGAGAGAGAGAGAGGGGGAGACATATAGATAGATAGATAGAGGGGGATAGATTGATAGAAAGAGAATGAGAGAGAACGAAAGCAAGAAAGAAAGGGAGACAACAGATAACATACTCATGCATAGTGATGCCTCTTTCTTAATGTGTGTTTGTTCATACGCTCATCTCTCTCTGTATCTGTTCTAATGAACCTCCCTGGAAATCGGTCCGTGGGTAGGTCTCGGAGGTTCAAGTCAAGAATGAAGACGAAGGAAGAAAATAATTAAATGCAGTAGAATACGTGAGAGAAGTTCGGATCAGATCTCATGAGCTCGAAGAAATTTTTAGGAAATCTTTTTCATCTTATATCAGGCCTGTTGAAGGATGTTTGAGAAATCTCCATTTGGCATTAAAGAAAAAGAAAAAGAAATACAAAAGTATAGAATAAATCGGATAAATACAAAAAATATATATTAGATCGTGGAAAAAAACAAAATAAGAATAATATATCAGGGTAAACCAAAAATATATTTTAAATCGGGGGAAAATAGTAATGAGGATACTAGATGTATGGTCATGTCCGAATGATAGTTCTAGGTTCTATTGAAAGGCTGTCTTCACTTTAGAGGCTATATTAAATGGATAGAAGGAAGAGGCGTGCGGAGATTGTCCTGGCTGGCAGGCTTCTACTATGCTCTTGGTGTCAGCATCTATTCCAGGCCAAAATACGGTCTGCCGTGCCCGACGTTTCGTCGCCTCTACGCCGCGATGGCTGGCGTGGAGTTGTTGAGTGTGCGTCGGCGATAAGCAGTAGGTATGATGATTCGTTGGCCGTACAGAACCAACTCCCCGTCGGCAGAGAGGCTGTCTCGGATTTTCCAGTAGGGGAGCAGCGACTTGTGCAGGTCGTATCGGTTGGAAGGGAACCCAGTAGACACGCAATCCTTGAGGTGGGCATACTCAGGGTTGACGCTGCTTCGTGTAGCTCTTGAAGGTTTCGGTTGGCGTCTTGATTCTTGGGGTCAGTTACGGTGCCGATGGTGTTGCAGGTCACTATACTCCTCAGGTGGGTTGCTGCGTCATTGCAGAGATTCTCATCCTCTGATGTGGGGCGGCTTACTGGGGCTCGTGACAGGGCATCCGGAATGCAGAGCTGTTTCCCAGCTCGCCATACAGCTGTAAACTGGTAGGGTGAGATATGGCCCTTTAAGCATTGAAAGCGAGGATTCTCTACTGCGTCTAATGTGTACTTGTTGAGAATCGGTATCAGTGGCCTGTGGTCGGTCATCAAGGTGAAGTTCGGGGCTCCAATCAGGTATGGTTTGCATTTGGCAGTGGCCCAGACGGCGGCGAGCATCTCCAATTCAATGGTGGCGTATCTTGTATCGGCGTCGGTTAAGAAGCGAGAGCCACACTGAACGAGGCGTAACCGTCCCTGGCCATGATCTTGTAGTAGGGCGTAGCCGATACCGTAGAGTCGAGAGGCGTCTATTTGTAGCACAATTGGGAGTGACGGGTCGAAGTGTGCTAACACGGGTGGTTGCGACAGTGCTTCTTTGACATGTCGGAAGGCCTCGTCGTGGTCGGCTGTCCATATGAATGTGCGTTTTGGGCTCAGCAAAGGGCGGAGTGTTTGGGCGGTAGCTGCAATGCTTGGGGTGAATTCTGACAGCTGGTTCACCAGGCCGATGAAGGAACGCAGGTCGGTCACGTTTGCAGGTGTGGGAAAGTCACGGATGGCACTGACTGTCCTGGTCCGCTTCTATGCCCTTGTTTGAGATGGTGTAACCACAGAAGCTTATACTAGGGGCGGCGATCACGAATTTGTCTCAGTTGAGAGTGATCCCGTTCTTGCGACACCTACGAAGCATCTGGTCAACTTGCTGGATGTGGAGTAGAGGAGAATGTCGTCCACCACCTTGACGCACCTCTGCATCCCCTGGAGAGCTATGTCTCCTCGACGGCAGTAAGCGTCTCCAGTAGCTGAAAAGCCCATGGGACCCCGACGGTGCTTGTATCAGTTCAAGTTGCCAATATCCGCACAGGGTGTCCGCTTTCATGAAGTACCGTGATGATGGGGTAACTCGGCAGACTGCATCGAAGGGTGTTGGTGAAGGGTGCGTTGGTCTGGATACCTGACTATTAAGATGGGATAAGTTGACGGTGATCCTCACTCCTTCGTCCTTCGTTACGGTGACTAGTGGGTGGCACCAATCTGAGGGGTCATCACCAACAGGTGCGATGATGCCTTGGCATTCCATCAATTCGAGTTCCTCCTTAACTTTTTCCTGAAACGCGAAGGGGATTGGTCTTGGGGTGTGAATGGCAAATGGGACTGCTCCTTTTAAGTAGATCCGCATGGGCCCACCTGTCATCAGTTGTAGCAGGGCCGCTTTGAGATCCTGCTTGGTGAGCAGCACATCATTGTATTCCTGAAGGAAATACGGTCTTGCAGCAGACGGCGTTGGCAGGTCAGGTAGGTGTGACTCGGTACACCTGTTAGCGTGTTTGACCTTCAATATCGGCTTCAGAAACTGGGGAGATATGATGGCTAACTCCTGGCAGTGCCTGTAAGAGAGGAGGGGAGTTGTGACACCATCATGGACTTGTATCTTCGCTTTACAAGTCTTCTTTCCCAGTTGAAGTTTTGCTAAGAAAAATCCCAAGGAAGGAGCCATTTCTGATCCATCATCTGTGAAAGTAGTGGTGGACTCAAGGGGCTGTAGGTCTCTGCATGGAATTTTAAGCTGTTCGAGATGCTTCTTGCCTATGATTGTAACATCAGCACCTGTGTCTGGGAGCATCTGTAATCTTGATGATGTCTGGCCGTAGGTGAGAAGAATGCATATGGGCTGTGGGGTCTTGCTGTCTGCTGATACACATCGACAGTTCTTATACTTTGGACGTAACGCTGGTCCTTTACTGTAATCCGACTTTCCAGATCGGCACACCTTGGCGAAGTGTCCCATCTTGTGACATGAGTTGCACGTGACATCCTTGGCAGGACACCTAGCAGTCCGGGGCCAGTGTCCTCTGCGTCCGCAATTCATACAGATGGCTTCTTTGGCGGGGCATTTTCCGGTGTCGTGGCGTCGGTTACATGAACGGCAGGAATCAGCATTGGGCGATGAAGGCTTGTTCTGACTTCGTGGAGGTGAGGAGTGGGTCGTCTTGTCTCGCCGTTTCCTCTTGTAGCTTGAAACAGCACACAGTTGACTTGGGGATGAGTGGATGGCTGATGCAGCATCCTTGGTGGCCTCGAACGATCGGCAGCAGGTAACCATCTCTTGTAGTGATGCATCTGCGTGCGTGGAGATGAGGCGTTGCACGAGCTCTTCATCCTTGACTCCCATCAACAGGATCATCTTGAGCTGTGCCTCCGCACAAGTAACTGGATCGCCTGAGCACAAGTCTACTTCCTCGGCTAAGTCCTTCAGTCTTACATAGAAGTCAGAAAATGTTTCTCCTTCCTTTTGCTTGCAGCATAGAAGTTCTCGTCGGCGTAGAGCTTCGTTGCGCTGGTTCTTAAAGTGCTTCTGGAGCTCGTCGAGTACCTCGTCAACTGTCAGTGATGTGTCGTGTGCAATCCCCAAGGTATGTTAAAGGGTCCGTTGCACATCGAGGGACACAGACATCCTCAGCTGGATTAGCTGTTTTTCTCTGGCCAGCTTCTGCAGATCAACCATAGTGGCGTAGTCGTCCCAGCTACGGCACCACTGGCAAAACGTCTGGAATGTATCGTCAGCACGTAAAGTGGGCGGTCTGTGGACGACGGTCTTGCTGGCAGGATGCGTCACTGGTGAGGCAGTTGATATATCTGTGACGGCAGGGGAAGTAATGACTGATGAGGCAGCGGTGGAAGTAATGGCAGGTGAGGCCTCGGAGGTGGGTATGGCAGGAGTGAAGTCGGGTGCAGCAGGGTTGTGCTGAGGTGTGGGTTGTGGTGCTAACAACTTCATTAGGGCTGCAAAGCGTTCAGCATCTTCCTTTCATCGTGTTTCTTCCTCCTGTCTTCTTTCTGCCTCCTGTCTTTGTTCTTGTTGCCTCTCCTGACGTCTTTGTTCTTCTTCTTGTTGCTTCTCCTGACGTCTTCTTTCTTCCTCTTGTCGTCTCTGCTCCTGTTCTTGAAGTCGCTCCTGGCGTCTTCTTTCTTCCTTCAATAGTCTTCTTTCTTCCTCACGGGATCGCCTTTCTTCCTCTTCTACCCATCTGCGGTTCTCAGAAGAGATTCATGACTCCTCGAGGTACTTTATGAAGTGAAGAAAATCTGAGGGTATGAGGTGAGGCGTGTGAACTGAGGGGAGATCGAGAGCTTGTTGTGGCGGGGTTGCGGTTCGGGAAGACTGTCCATCGTGGCCGTCTGGGTGGTCCGGGAGTGGCCCAACTGCTCCGTCCGTTTCTTGGTCACCATGTGGGATGTCTGCGCGCTCAGGAGATCGTCGTGAAGATATTATTCTTCACGAAGCTGTATGCAAACTGATAAAACAAGCATGGCTAAGCTTCATACAATTTGTAGAGTTTCACAGTGCGTCAATGCGTGGAGGGAGCGCGCGAGCATGTCTGTTACTCCGGTGGGGGCGGGGTTTAATGGCTTCCGCGCACCGAGAACGGCAGTATCTCTCGAGACGTCGCCAGATGAGGAGCCTGTAGAAAGGTGCAGTCTGTGGCCGGCCGCTAGAAAGCGCACTTCGGACCCAATACATGAATAAATGCACCGAAAACACTGCACACACACTGTCACTGCACTAAACACTCGTAAATGCGCGTTACACTGCACACAACACTGTCACTGGGTTGAAATCGCCGGGGATGGCGTCGGTTGAGGAAGCAGGGAACCGGTTGCCAGTCTTTTTCTTCGTTATTTAGCCTTTCTCGTTCACCTTTACGAAAATACTCGCTGCGCCATGTATGGTCATGTCCGAATGATAGTTCTAGGTTCTATTGAAAGGCTGTTTTCACTTTAAAGGCAATATTAAATGGATAGAAGGAAGAGGCGTGCGGAGATTGTCCGCACGGCTCGAAGGAACTGGCGTGACGTCACTGTCGTCGCCAAGGGAGCACAGGGATACGTGGTATAAAGAATAAGTATATAACGGTTACATAAGCAATGTAATAGTACATACACAGGGAATAATATGTACAGTATCATCAATAAGTTTACTGGTGTATAACACGTATCTACACTAGATAATGAACTGGTTATGAATCAGGCAATCAGACAAAAATCTGACCATTACAGATAAAAAAGAAAGAAAGAAAGAAAGAAAAAAAAAGGGAAATTCTCTCCACTAAAATCTGATTATTACCGACATTCCTAATCCACCATTACCAATATTCCTAATCCACTTTTACCAACATTCCTAATCCACCATTACCAATATTCCTAATCCACTTTTACCAACATTCCTAATCCACCATTCCTAATCCACTGTTACCAATATTCCTAATCCACTATTACCAACATTCCTAATCCACCATTACCAATATTCCTAATTCACCATTACCAACATTCCTAATCCACCATTCCTAATCCACTGTTACCAATATTCCTAATCCACTTTTACCAACATTTCTAATCCACCATTACCAACATTCCTAATCCACTGTTACCAACATTCCTAATCCACCATTACCAAGATTCCTAATCCACTATTACCAACATTCCTAATCCACTATTACCAACATTCCTAATCCACTGTTACCAACATTCCTAATCCACTATTACCAACATTCCTAATCCACTGTTACCAACATTCCTAATCCACTATTACCAACATTCCTAATCCACTGTTACCAACATTCCTAATCCACCATTACCAACCTTCCTAATCCACCATTACCAAGATTCCTAATCCACTATTACCAACATTCCTAATCCACTGTTACCAACATTCCTAATCCACTATTACCAACATTCCTAATCCACTATTACCAACATTCCTAATCCACTGTTACCAGCATTCCTAATCCACTATTACCAATATTCCTAATCCACTGTTACCAAGATTCCTAATCCACTATTACCAACATTCCTAATCCACCATTACCAATATTCCTAATCCACTGTTACCAACATTCCTAATCCACCATTACCAATATTCCTAATCCACCATTCCTAATCCACTGTTACCAATATTCCTAATCCACTATTACCAACATTCCTAATCCACCATTACCAATATTCCTAATTCACCATTACCAACATTCCTAATCCACCATTCCTAATCCACTGTTACCAATATTCCTAATCCACTTTTACCAACATTTCTAATCCACCATTACCAACATTCCTAATCCACTGTTACCAACATTCCTAATCCACCATTACCAAGATTCCTAATCCACTATTACCAACATTCCTAATCCACTATTACCAACATTCCTAATCCACTGTTACCAACATTCCTAATCCACTATTACCAACATTCCTAATCCACTGTTACCAACATTCCTAATCCACTATTACCAACATTCCTAATCCACTGTTACCAACATTCCTAATCCACCATTACCAACATTCCTAATCCACCATTACCAAGATTCCTAATCCACTATTACCAACATTCCTAATCCACTGTTACCAACATTCCTAATCCACTATTACCAACATTCCTAATCCACTATTACCAACATTCCTAATCCACTGTTACCAGCATTCCTAATCCACTATTACCAATATTCCTAATCCACTGTTACCAAGATTCCTAATCCAATTTTACCAACATTCCTAATCCACCATTACCAACCTTCCTAATCCACCATTACCAAGATTCCTAATCCACTATTACCAACATTCCTAATCCACTGTTACCAACATTCCTAATCCACTATTACCAACATTCCTAATCCGCTGTTACCAACCTTCCTAATCCACCATTACCAAGATTCCTAATCCACTGTTACCAACATTCCTAATCCACTGTTACCAACATTCCTAATCCACTATTACCAACATTCCTAATCCACTATTACCAACATTCCTAATCCACTGTTACCAGCATTCCTAATCCACTATTACCAACATTCCTAATCCACTGTTACCAAGATTCCTAATCCAATTTTACCAACATTCCTAATCCACTGTTACCAACATTCCTAATCCACTATTACCAACATTCCTAATCCACTGTTACCAGCATTCCTAATCCACTATTACCAACATTCCTAATCCACTGTTACCAAGATTCCTAATCCAATTTTACCAACATTCCTAATCCACTATTACCAACATTCCTAATCCACTGTTACCAGCATTCCTAATCCACTATTACCAACATTCCTAATCCACTGTTACCAATATTCCTAATCCACTTTTACCAACATTCCTAATCCACCATTACCAAGATTCCTGATCCACTATTACCAACATTCCTAATCCACTGTTACCAAGATTCCTAATCCACTATTACCAACATTCCTAATCCACCATTACCAATATTCCTAATCCACTTTTACCAACATTCCTAATCCACTGTTATCAATATTCCTAATCCACTATTACCAACATTCCTAATCCACTGTTACCAGCATTCCTAATCCACCATTCCTAATCCACTATTACCAACATTCCTAATCCACTGTTACCAGCATTCCTAATCCACCATTACCAACATTCCTAATCCACTGTTACCAAGATTCCTAATCCACCATTACCAACCTTCCTAATCCACCATTACCAACATTCCTAATCCACTGTTACCAATATTCCTAATCCACTTTTACCAACATTCCTAATCCACTTTTACCAACATTCCTAATCCACTGTTACCAATATTCATAATCCACTATTACCAACATTCCTAATCCACCATTACCAACATTCCTAATCCACCATTACCAACATTCCTAATCCACTTTTACCAACATTCCTAATCCACCATTACCAACATTCCTAATCCACTGTTACCAAGATTCCTGATCCACTATTACCAACATTCCTAATCCACCATTACCAAGATTCCTAATCCACTATTACCAACATTCCTAATCCACCATTACCAACATTCCTAATCCACTTTTACCAACATTCCTAATCCACTGTTACCAATATTCCTAATCCACTATTACCAACATTCCTAATCCACCATTACCAACATTCCTAATCCACCATTACCAACATTCCTAATCCACTTTTACCAACATTCCTAATCCACCATTACCAAGATTCCTAATCCACTTTTACCAACATTCCTAATCCACCATTACCAAGAATTCTAATCCACTGTTACCAAGATTCCTAATGCACTTTTACCAACATTCCTAATCCACTATTACCAACATTCCTAATCCACTGTTACCAAGATTCCTAATCCACTATTACCAACATTCCTAATCCACTGTTACCAACATTCCTAATCCACTATTACCAACATTCCTAATCCACTATTACCAACATTCCTAATCCACTGTTACCAGCATTCCTAATCCACTATTACCAACATTCCTAATCCACTGTTACCAAGATTCCTAATCCACTTACCAAGATTCCTAATCCACTATTACCAACATTCCTAATCCACTGTTACCAACATTCCTAATCCACTGTTACCAAGATTCCTAATCCACTATTACCAACATTCCTAATCCACTGTTACCAACATTCCTAATCCACTGTTACCAAGATTCCTGATCCACTATTACCAACATTCCTAATCCACTATTACCAACATTCCTAATCCACCATTACCAACATTCCTAATCCACTTTTACCAACATTCCTAATCCACTGTTACCAATATTCCTAATCCACTATTACCAACATTCCTAATCCACCATTACCAACATTCCTAATCCACCATTACCAACATTCCTAATCCACTATTACCAAGATTCCTAATCCACCATTACCAAGATTCCTAATCCACTGTTACCAAGATTCCTAATCCACTATTACCAACATTCCTAATCCACTGTTACCAACATTCCTAATCCACTTTTACCAACACTCCTAATCCACTATTACCAACATTCCTAATCCACTGTTACCAAGATTCCTAATCCACTATTACCAACATTCCTAATCCACTGTTACCAACATTCCTAATCCACCATTACCAACATTCCTAATCCACTTTTACCAACATTCCTAATCCACTATTACCAACATTCCTAATCCACCATTACCAACCTTCCTAATCCACCATTACCAACATTCCTAATCCACTTTTACCAACATTCCTAATCCACTATTACCAACATTCCTAATCCACTGTTACCAACATTCCTAATCCACCATTACCAACATTCCTAATCCACTGTTACCAACATTCCTAATCCACTTTTACCAACATTCCTAATCCACCATTACCAACATTCCTAATCCACTGTTACCAACATTCCTAATCCACTTTTACCAACATTCCTAATCCACTGTTACCAAGATTCCTAATCCACTATTACCAACATTCCTAATCCACTTTTACCAACATTCCTAATCCACTATTACCAACATTCCTAATCCACTGTTACCAAGATTCCTAATCCAATTTTACCAACATTCCTAATCCACTATTACCAACATTCCTAATCCACTATTACCAACATTCCTAATCCACTATTACCAACATTCCTAATCCACTATTACCAACATTCCTAATCCACTGTTACCAACATTCCTAATCCACCATTACCAACTTTCCTAATCCACTTTTACCAACATTCCTAATCCACTATTACCAACATTCCTAATCCACTGTTACTAACATTCCTAATCCACCATTACCAACATTCCTAATCCACTATTACCAACATTCCTAATCCACTGTTACCAAGATTCCTAATCCACCATTACCAACATTCCTAATCCACCATTACCAACATTCCTAATCCACTTTTACCAACATTCCTAATCCACTGTTACCAACATTCCTAATCCACCATTACCAATATTCCTAATCCACTTTTACCAACATTCCTGATCCACTATTACCAACATTCCTAATCCATTACCAATATTCTTAATCCACTTTTACCAACATTCCTAATCCACCATTACCAACATTCCTAATCCATTCCCAATATTCCTAATCCACCATTCCTAACCCTCTTCCCCGGAAACCCTCAGGGTTCGTGCTCATCTGCAGCAGTCTGATGGGAATCGTGTTGGCCAAGTGTGACGTAGTGGCCGTGTCCGTTTTCGTGGTCGTTGCCATGGCTGGAACTTCGACGAATATGGTGACCTATCAGCTCGCCCCTATGGACCTGGCGCCGAATTATGCAGGTGAGGGCATAGGGATCCTGATCACGTGACCGTTTTTTTTTTCTGATGGGGGAATGGGGTTAATGATCTCTGACCTTGTTCGGTTTATTGGTTATTTGTTTTGTTTTTTGTTTATGGTTGGGGACATAGCTCAATCATGGGGTTGTTGAAATATATATATATTTTTTATTCTCTACCATGAATACAGTATTTATGATGCATTTTAAGAAATTAGGAAAATAAAACCAAAGCACTATTTTTTCGTATGCATCAGATTTTTCACACCTCGCAAAGGTGCATATTAATCAATAAGAAAACCAAAGGAAACAAACAAACAAAAAACTTTAAATAAATGAATCTCAAATACAGTACAGTTCCAAAAATACAATTCAAATACAATTAATCTCACTCTCATAATTTTTCCATCGCTTTAGGCACGTTATCGGGACTTATCGGGATCGGCAACATCGGCAGCTTCGCGGCGCCTTTAGTGACGTCGAAACTGCTGGTGGATCTGGTGAGGAACACGTGTTGTTGTCGTTGTAATTGTTGTTTTTCGTTATTTGTTGATCTGTGTTGTTTCTTTTTGTTATTGTGGTTATTATTGTTTGTTTTTTTATCATTGATAGTCTGTCTTGTTGCTATTTACTTAAAACTGCCGTAAATAATGGACGACCCACCCTTTCGATTTTCAGGAAAACGGTTGGAGCGCGGCCTTTCTCCTTGGTGGCGCCATCTATTTTCTGTTGGGGATTCTCTACATCTTCGTCGTCCGTGCAGACATAGAGCCGTGGAATTACTACGATGAAATAGACGAGTGAGACACACCTGCGAGACGTACGGGTTGTTGGGAAATATTAGGAAAATTGTAGAATTCGAGATCGACGGCATTTTTTTCATGATTTTTTTCCAAGTTCGTCGACAGGACCCGTGACCAAAGATTTTTAGTATCGCGCTTTATTTAGTTATCTGTCTCTCTATTTCCTTATTTATTAAATCGTGGATAAATCCGATACAACATGTGGTTAGCATGCAAATTTAATTAACTACGCATTTCTTTGTAACTGGCATATTTCATTTAAAAAGACATCTACTCCGTTTCTTCCGAACCTTATCTATATTGCAATAGATAAATACATGAATGAAAAATAGAATATTCTTCCAGGCCGGGTTAACAACGCCTGGTCATATATAAATGTATACTCACGTGCTATTTTTCTTTCTTTCTTTTACAAAAGCCCAGACTATATTTATCATTTCGAATACCCGAGAAATTGAGGAAAATATCGTAATTATGAAAAGAAAAGTGATAAAACATCTCTTATAAGGTGCGAAAATTAAGAAGATTGTACTTTATCACACCCAAGGGTCAGTGTGAAACATGACTGAAGCAAGCACACAATTTTACATGCAGTTTAGATTTAGTAAGATAAGAATATTTTGAGTCTTCCAGATATTTGTCATCGTGAGAGTCGAATCTATGTGTATATTCATGAAATATAACCTTATGGATATCTCTATATATTATGTATTTATTGTGAAATTAAATAACTCGTTAAGCATGCAGATAATTTAGTCTTCAGAGGATAAAAAAAGTATATATATATGTATATATATATATATATATATATATATATATATATATATATATATATATATATATATATATATATATATATATATATATATATATATATATATATATATATATATATATATATATATATATATATATATATGGTACAATATATAGATTTTACTGGTGCATTTTGTATAAAAAATTGTAATGAAAGTATTAATAAATTTGGTATGTTCATGGTTTATTTTCTTAATTGTTTACATTTGCTTTATCTAGTCTTTACATATTTATCTTTATTTATCTTTATCTAAAGTGTGTGTATATATATATATATATATATATATACACACACATCCCTCCCTCCCTCCTTCTCTCTCTCTCTCTCCCTCTCTTTCTCCCTCCCCCTCCCCTCTATGTCTCTCTCTCTTCATCCCTCCCTCCCTTTCTCTTTCTTTCTCTCTCTTTTTTTTCTCTCTCTATCACACACACTTTCTTTCTCTCACTCTCTGTCCATCCCTCCCTCTCTCTCTCCCTCTTTCCCTCCCTCACTCCGTCTTTTTCTGTGTCTGTGTGTATGGCCCATACTTTTAAAACCTTCGCCAGTGCTGGCGTTCACCTGGCGAAGCTTCGCCAGGCGAACCTTTGAGTGAGGGAGGCCTTACTTTTAGGCCCGTACTTTTAAAACCTTTCACCAGGGCTGGCGAAAGGTTTCGCCGGGCGATCCGGAATTTCGTACTTTTAAAATCATGCCTGGCGAACGTTCGCCAGGGCTGGCGAAAGATCATATTGGAACAGCCTGGCGAAGAGAGCTATTTGAATACCATTTTCTTGCTTTCAAATTATAAATTAGTAACATATTTGTGTATGATAGGATGTAGGAATCACATTGAAATTATAAAATATCTTAAAATCATAATTTGTTATGAAATAACGTATATACGTATTTTTTTCAAGACCTTCGATGTTCCAGTCGAGAGCTCAAGACATCAGCTGTATTCCTACCCCCCTACCACTACCCCCCACCCCCGAGATGACTTATTTAGATTTAGGTTGTTGTTATTTTGGTTGTAAGGATAATGTTCTTTTCACAAATATTACCAGAAGTGTTTTTTATGGCGGCATGTTTACTTTTGGCTATAGAAACATAGCTGTAGTGCTCCACCGCCCTATAATGAGGCGTCTTTAATGATACCCTTGTAGGCCTACAGTTCAATATCTTACATCAATTAGGAATAGTAAAATAGTAATTTTTGAACTCTTGTTAAAGTATAAAGTTATTTTTTGTATAAAAGTATAAAGTTGATATAGCATAGTATAAAGTACTTTTAAAACCTTTCTCCAATGCTGGCGTTCGCCTGGGGAAGCTTCGCCCGGCGAACATCTGAGCGAGGGAGGCCTTACTTTTAAAACCAAGGCAGGTGTTCGCCAGGCCTGGCGAACGAAAGGGATCGCCAGGCGCTAACATCTTGGATTCCTGATAAATCTAGCGCTTCGGCGAATAAAAAAAAAAAAGAAAAAAAAAGCGAGAAAAAGCAAAAGGTTTTAAAAGTACGGGCCATAAAGTTAACCTTGTTATATTATAAAGTGTAGTATAGCATAAAGTATAAAGTTAATTTTGTTATAGTATAAAGATATTTTCAACTTCTTTGTTATAGCATAAAGTTAAATTTTAACTCCTTTGTTATAGTATAAAGTGAGACTATTGCGGAAACAACATTTTCGTCTTCTCTCGAGGTTAATAATTAAGTTTAGGTTATGTTATGTGCACTGCAGATGTAAACAAATTTGCGCTAGATTTAGCGGAAATGCAAGATGTTAGCGCCTGGCGAACGTTGGGTTTAAAAGTAAGGCCTCCCTCACTCAGAGGTTCGCCTGGCGAAGCTTCGCCAGGTGAACGCCAGCACTGGCGGAGGTTTTAAAAGTACGGGCCTTAAACCCAACGTTCGCCAGGCTCAAATATAACCAGGAGACTCCAAATTTCGTTTTCTCACATAAACTTGATCGTAAATCACTCTAATCCACGATAGGTTACAGTACCTGCAATTTGGGGAGGTTAGGTTAGGTTACGTTGGTTAGGTTAGGTTAAGTTAGGTTAGGCTCAAATTTAACCAGGAGACTCCAAATTTCGTTTTCTCACATAAACTTGATCGTAAATCACTCTAATCCACGATAGGTTACAGTACCTGCAATTTGGGGAGGTTAGGTTAGGTTACGTTGGTTAGGTTAGGTTAGGTTAGGTTAGGTTAGGTTAGGTTAGGCTCATATTTAACCAGGAGACTCCAAATTTCGTTTTCTCACATAAACTTGATCGTAAATCACTCTAATCCACGATAGGTTACAGTACCTGCAATTTGGGGAGGTTAGGTTAGGTTACGTTGGTTAGATTAGGTTAGGTTAGGTTAGGTTAGGTTAGGTTAGGTTAGGTTAGGCTCAAATTTAACCAGGAGACTCCAAATTTCGTTTTCTCACATAAACTTGATCGTAAATCACTCTAATCCACGATAGGTTACAGTACCTGCAATTTGGGGAGGTTAGGTTAGGTTACGTTGGTTAGGTTAGGTTAGGTTAGGTTAGGTTAGGTTAGGTTAGGTTAGGTTAGGCTCAAATTTAACCAGGAGACTCCAAATTTCGTTTTCTCACATAAACTTGATCGTAAATCACTCTAATCCACGATAGGTTACAGTACCTGCAATTTGGGGAGGTTAGGTTAGGTTACGTTGGTTAGGTTAGGTTAGGTTAGGCTCAAATTTAACCAGGAGACTCCAAATTTCGTTTTCTCACATAAACTTGATCGTAAATCACTCTAATCCACGATAGGTTACAGTACCTGCAATTTGGGGAGGTTAGGTTAGGTTACGTTGGTTAGGTTAGGTTAGGTTAGGTTAGGTTAGGTTAGGTTAGGTTAGGTTAGGCTCAAATTTAACCAGGAGACTCCAAATTTCGTTTTCTGACATAAACTTGATCGTAAATCACTCTAATCCACGATAGGTTACAGTACCTGCAATTTGGGGAGGTTAGGTTAGGTTACGTTGGTTAGGTTAGGTTAGGTTAGGTTAATTTAACCAGGAGACTCCAAATTTCGTTTTCTCACATAAACTTGATCGTAAATCACTCTAATCCACGATAGGTTACAGTACCTGCAATTTGGGGAGGTTAGGTTAGGTTACGTTGGTTAGGTTAGGTTAGGTTAGGTTAGGTTAGGCTCATATTTAACCAGGAGACTCCAAATTTCGTTTTCTCACATAAACTTGATTGTAAATCACTCTAATCCACGATAGGTTACAGTACCTGCAATTTGGGGAGGTTAGGTTAGGTTACGTTGGTTAGGTTAGGTTAGGTTAGGTGAGGTTAGGTTAGGTTAGGCTCAAATTTAACCAGGAGACTCCAAATTTCGTTTTCTCACATAAACTTGATCGTAAATCACTCTAATCCACGATAGGTTACAGTACCTGCAATTTGGGGAGGTTAGGTTAGGTTACATGGTTAGGTTAGGTTAGGTTAGGTTAGGTTAGGTTAGGCTCAAATTTAACCAGGAGACTCCAAGTTTCGTTTTCTGACATAAACTTGATCGTAAATCACTCTAATCCACGATAGGTTACAGTACCTGCAATTTGGGGAGGTTGGGTTAGGTTACGTTGGTTAGGTTAGGTTAGGCTCAAATTTAACCAGGAGATTCCAAATTTCGTTTTCTCACATAAACTTGATCGTAAATCACTCTAATCCACGATAGGTTACAGTACCTGCAATTTGGGGAGGTTAGGTTATGTTGGTTAGGTTAGGTTAGGTTAGGTTAGGTTAGTTTAGTTTAGGTTAGGTTAGGCTCAAATTTAACCAGGAGACTCCAAATTTCGTTTTCTCACATAAACTTGATCGTAAATCACTCTAATCCACGATAGGTTACAGTACCTGCAATTTGGGGAGGTTAGGTTAGGTTACGTTGGTTAGGTTAGGTTAGGTTAGGTTAGGTTAGGTTAGGTTAGGTTAGGTTAGGTTAGGTTAGGTTAGGCTCAAATTTAACCAGGAGACTCCAAATTTCGTTTTCTCACATAAACATGATCGTAAATCACTCTAATCCACGATAGGTTACAGTACCTGCAATTTGGGGAGGTTAGGTTAGGTTACGTTGGTTAGGTTAGGTTAGGTTAGGTTAGGTTAGGTTAGGCTCAAATTTAACCAGGAGACTCCAAATTTCGTATTCTCACATAAACTTGATCGTAAATCACTCTAATCCACGATAGGTTACAGTACCTGCAATTTGGGGAGGTTAGGTTAGGTTACGTTGGTTAGGTTAGGTTAGGTTAGGTTAGGTTAGGCTCAAATTTAACCAGGAGACTCCAAATTTCGTTTTCTCACATAAACTTGATCGTAAATCACTCTAATCCACGATAGGTTACAGTACCTGCAATTTGGGGAGGTTAGGTTAGGTTACGTTGGTTAGGTTAGGTTAGGTTAGGTTAGGTTAGGTTAGGCTCAAATTTAACCAGGAGACTCCAAATTTCGTTTTCTCACATAAACTTGATCGTAAATCACTCTAATCCACGATAGGTTACAGTACCTGCAATTTGGGGAGGTTAGGTTAGGTTACGTTGGTTAGGTTAGGTTAGGTTAGGTTAGGTTAGGTAGGTTAGGTTAGGCTCAAATTTAACCAGGAGACTCCAAATTTCGTTTTCTGACATAAACTTGATCGTAAATCACTCTAATACACGATAGGTTACAGTACCTGCAATTTGGGGAGGTTAGATTAGGTTACGTTGGTTAGGTTAGGTTAGTTTAGGTTAGGTTAGGTTAGGTTAGGCTCAAATTTAACCAGGAGACTCCAAATTTCGTTTTCTCACATAAACTTGATCGTAAATCACTCTAATCCACGATAGGTTACAGTACCTGCAATTTGGGGAGGTTAGGTTAGGTTACGTTGGTTAGGTTAGGTTAGGTTAGGTTAGGTTAGGCTCAAATTTAACCAGGAGACTCCAAATTTCGTTTTCTCACATAAACTTGATCGTAAATCACTCTAATCCACGATAGGTTACAGTACCTGCAATTTGGGGAGGTTAGGTTAGGTTAGGTTAGGTTAGGTTAGGTTAGGTTAGGTTAGGTTAGGTTAGGTTAGGTTAGGTTAGGTTAGGTTAGGTTAGGTTAGGTTAGGTTAGGTTAGGTTAGGTTAGGTTAGGTTAGGTTAGGCTCAAATTTAACCAGGAGATTCCAAATTTCGTTTTCTCACATAAACATGATCGTAAATCACTCTAATCCACGATAGGTTACAGTACCTGCAATTTGGGGAGGTTAGGTTAGGTTACGTTGGTTAGGTTAGGTTAGGTTAGGTTAGGTAAGGTTAGGCTCAAATTTAACCAGGAGACTCCAAATTTCGTTTTCTCACATAAACTTGATCGTAAATCACTCTAATCCACGATAGGTTACAGTACCTGCAATTTGGGGAGGTTAGGTTAGGTTACGTTGGTTAGGTTAGGTTAGGTTAGGTTAGGTTAGGCTCAAATTTAACCAGGAGACTCCAAATTTCGTTTTCTCACATAAACTTGATCGTAAATCACTCTAATCCACGATAGGTTACAGTACCTGCAATTTGGGGAGGTTATGTTAGGTTACGTTGGCTAGGTTAGGTTGTTAGGTTAGGTTAGGTTAGGTTAGGCTCAAATTTAACCAGGAGACTCCAAATTTCGTTTTCTCACATAAACTTGATCGTAAATCACTCTAATCCACGATAGGTTACAGTACCTGCAATTTGGGGAGGTTAGGTTAGGTTAAGTTGGTTAGGTTAGGTTAGGTTAGGTTAGGCTCAAATTTAACCAGGAGACTCCAAATTTCGTTTTCTCACATAAACTTGATCGTAAATCACTCTAATCCACGATAGGTTACAGTACCTGCAATTTGGGGAGGTTAGGTTACGTTGGTTAGGTTGGGTTAGGTTAGGTTAGGTTAGATTAGGTTAGGTTAGGTTAGGTTAGGTTAGGCTCAAATTTAACCAGGAGATTCCAAATTTCGTTTTCTCATATATACTTGATCGTAAATCACTCTAATCCATGATAGGTTACAGTACCTGCAATTTGGGGAGGTTAGGTTAGGTTACGTTGGTTAGATTAGGTAAGGTTAGGTTAGGTCAGGTTAGGTTAGGTTAGGCTCAAATTTAACCAGGAGATTCCAAATTTCGTTTTCTCACATAAACTTGATCGTAAATCACTCTAATCCACGATAGGTTACAGTACCTGCAATTTGGGGAGGTTAGGTTAGGTTACGTTGGTTAGGTTAGGTTAGGTTAGGTTAGGTTAGGTTAGGTTAGGCTCAAATTTAACCAGGAGACTCCAAATTTCGTTTTCTCACATAAACTTGATCGTAAATCACTCTAATCCACGATAGGTTACAGTACCTGCAATTTGGGGAGGTTAGGTTAGATTACGTTGGTTAGGTTAGGTTAGGTTAGGTTAGGCTCAAATTTAACCAGGAGACTCCAAATTTCGTTTTCTCACATAAACTTGATCGTAAATCACTCTAATCCACGATAGGTTACAGTACCTGCAATTTGGGGAGGTTAGGTTAGGTTACGTTGGTTAGGTTAGGTTAGGTTAGGTTAGGTTAGGTTAGGCTCAAATTTAACCAGGAGACTCCAAATTTCGTTTTCTGACATAAACTTGATCGTAAATCACTCTAATCCACGATAGGTTAAAGTACCTGCAATTTGGGGAGGTTAGGTTAGGTTACGTTGGTTAGGTTAGGTTAGGTTAGGTTAGGTTAGGTTAGGCTCAAATTTAATCAGGAGACTCCAAATTTCGTTTTCTCACATAAACTTGATCGTAAATCACTCTAATCCACGGTAGGTTACAGTACCTGCAATTTGGGGAGGTTAGGTTAGGTTAGGTTAGGTTAGGTTAGGTTAGGTTAGGCTCAAATTTAACCAGGAGACTCCAAATTTCCTTTTCTCACATAAACATGATCGTAAATCACTCTAATCCACGATAGGTTATAGTACCTGCAATTTGGGGAGGTTAGGTTAGGTTACGTTGGTTAGGTTAGGTTAGGTTAGGTTAGGCTCAAATTTAACCAGGAGACTCCAAATTTCGTTTTCTCACATAAACTTGATCGTAAATCACTCTAATCCACGATAGGTTACAGTACCTGCAATTTGGGGAGGTTAGGTTAGGTTACGTTGGTTAGGTTAGGTTAGGTTAGGTTAGGTTAGGCTCAAATTTAACCAGGAGACTCCAAATTTCGTTTTCTCACATAAACTTGATCGTAAACCACTCTAATCCACGATAGGTTACAATACCTGCAATTTGGGGAGGTTAGGTTAGGTTACGTTGGTTAGGTTAGGTTAGGTTAGGTTAGGCTCAAATTTAACCAGGAGACTCCAAATTTCGTTTTCTCACATAAACTTGATCGTAAACCACTCTAATCCACGATAGGTTACAGTACCTGCAATTTGGGGAGGTTAGGTTAGGTTACGTTGGTTAGGTTAGGTTAGGTTAGGTTAGGCTCAAATTTAACCAGGAGACTCCAAATTTCGTTTTCTCACATAAACTTGATCGTAAATCACTCTAATCCACGATAGGTTACAGTACCTGCAATTTGGGGAGGTTATGTTAGGTTACGTTGGTTAGGTTAGGTTAGGTTAGGTTAGGTTAGGTTAGGCTCAAATTTAACCAGGAGACTCCAAATTTCGTTTTCTCACATAAACTTGATCGCAAATCACTCTAATCCACGATAGGTTACAATACCTGCAATTTGGGGAGGTTAGGTTAGGTTACGTTGGTTAGGTTAGGTTAGGTTAGGTTAGGTTAGGCTCAAATTTAACCAGGAGACTCCAAATTTCGTTTTCTCACATAAACTTGATCGTAAATCACTCTAATCCACGATAGGTTACAGTACCTGCAATTTGGGGAGGTTAGGTTAGGTTACGTTGGTTAGGTTAGGTTAGGTTAGGTTAGGCTCAAATTTAACCAGGAGACTCCAAATTTCATTTTCTCACATAAACTTGATCGTAAATCACTCTAATCCACGATAGGTTACAGTACCTGCAATTTGGGGAGTTTAGGTTAGGTTACGTTGGTTAGGTTAGGTTAGGTTAGGTTAGGTTAGGTTAGGCTCAAATTTAACCAGGAGACTCCAAATTTCGTTTTCTCACATAAACTTGATCGTAAATCACTCTAATCCACGATAGGTTACAGTACCTGCAATTTGGGGAGGTTAGGTTAGGTTACGTTGGTTAGGTTAGGTTAGGTTAGGTTAGGTTAGGTTAGGCTCAAATTTAACCAGGAGACTCCAAATTTCGTTTTCTCACATAAACTTGATCGTAAATCACTCTAATCCACGATAGGTTACAGTACCTGCAATTTGGGGAGGTTAGGTTAGGTTACGTTGGTTAGGTTAGGTTAGGTTAGGTTAGGTTAGGTTAGGCTCAAATTTAACCAGGAGACTCCAAATTTCGTTTCCTCACATAAACTTGATCGTAAATCACTCTAATCCACGATAGGTTACAGTACCTGCAATTTGGGGAGGTTAGGTTAGGTTACGTTGGTTAGGTTAGGTTAGGTTAGGTTAAGTTAGGTTAGGTTAGGCTCAAATTTAACCAGGAGACTCCAAGTTTCGTTTTCTCACATAAACTTGATCGTAAATCACTCTAATCCATGATAGGTTACAGTACCTGCAATTTGGGGAGGTTAGGTTAGGTTACGTTGGTTAAGTTAGGTTAGGTTAGGTTAGGTTAGGTTAGGCTCAAATTTAACCAGGAGACTCCAAATTTCGTTTTCTCACATAAACTTGATCGTAAACCACTCTAATCCACGATAGGTTACAGTACCTGCAATTTGGGGAGGTTAGGTTAGGTTACGTTGGTTAGGTTAGGTTAGGTTAGGTTAGGTTAGGTTAGGTTAGGCTCAAATTTAACCAGGAGACTCCAAATTTCGTTTTCTCACATAAACTTGATCGTAAATCACTCTAATCCACGATAGGTTACAGTACCTGCAATTTGGGGAGATTAGGTTAGGTTACGTTGGTTAGGTTAGGTTAGGTTAGGTTAGGTTAGGTTAGGTTAGGTTAGGTTAGGCTCAAATTTAACCAGGAGACTCCAAATTTCGTTTTCTCACATAAACTTGATCGTAAATCACTCTAATCCACGATAGGTTACAGTACCTGCAATTTGGGGAGGTTAGGTTAGGTTACGTTGATTAGGTTAGGTTAGGTCAGGTTAGGTTAGGTTAGGTTAGGCTCAAATTTAACCAGGAGACTCCAAATTTCGTTTTCTCACATAAACTTGATCGTAAATCACTCTAATCCACGATAGGTTACAGTACCTGCAATTTGGGGAGGTTAGGTTAGGTTACGTTGGTTAGGTTAGGTTAGGTTAGGTTAGGTTAGGCTCAAATTTAACCAGGAGACTCCAAATTTCGTTTTCTCACATAAACTTGATCGTAAATCACTCTAATCCACGATAGGTTACAGTACCTGCAAGTTGGGGAGGTTAGGTTAGGTTACGTTGGTTAGGTTAGGTTAGGTTAGGTTAGGCTCAAATTTAACCAGGAGACTCCAAATTTCATTTTCTCACATAAACTTGATCGTAAATCACTCTAATCCACGATAGGTTACAGTACCTGCAATTTGGGGAGGTTAGGTTAGGTTACGTTGGTTAGGTTAGGTTAGGTTAGGTTAGGTTAGGTTAGGTTAGGTTAGGCTCAAATTTAACCAGGAGACTCCAAATTTCGTTTTCTCACATAAACTTGATCGTAAATCACTCTAATCCACGATAGGTTACAGTACCTGCAATTTGGGGAGGTTAGGTTAGGTTACGTTGGTTAGGTTAGGTTAGGTTAGGTTAGGTTAGGTTAGGTTAGGTTAGGCTCAAATTTAACCAGGAGACTCCAAATTTCGTTTTCTCACATAGACTTGATCGTAAATCACTCTAATCCACGATAGGTTACAGTACCTGCAATTTGGGGAGGTTAGGTTAGGTTACGTTGGTTAGGTTAGGTTAGGTTAGGTTAGGTTAGGTTAGGTTAGGTTAGGCTTAAATTTAACCAGGAGACTCCAAATTTCGTTTTCTCACATAAACTTGATCGTAAATCACTCTAATCCACGATAGGTTACAGTACCTGCAATTTGGGGAGGTTAGGTAAGGTTACGTTGGTTAGGTTAGGTTAGGTTAGGTTAGGTTAGGTTAGGTTGGGTTAGGCTCAAATTTAACCAGGAGACTCCAAATTTCGTTTTCTCACATAAACTTGATCGTAAATCACTCTAATCCACGATAGGTTACAGTACCTGCAATTTGGGGAGGTTAGGTTAGTTTACGTTGGTTAGGTTAGGTTAGGTTAGGTTAGGTTAGGTTAGGTTAGGCTCAAATTTAACCAGGAGACTCCAAGTTTCGTTTTCTCACATAAACTTGATCGTAAATCACTCTAATCCACGATAGGTTACAGTACCTGCAATTTGGGGAGGTTAGGTTAGGTTACGTTGGTTAGGTTAGGTTAGGTTAGGTGAGGTTAGGTTAGGTTAGGCTCAAATTTAACCAGGAGACTCCAAATTTCGTTTTCTCACATAAACTTGATCGTAAATCACTCTAATCCACGATAGGTTACAGTACCTGCAATTTGGGGAGGTTAGGTTACGTTACGTTGGGTAGGTTAGGTTAGATTAGGTTAGGTTAGGTTAGGTTAGGTTAGGTTAGGCTCAAATTTAACCAGGAGACTCCAAATATCGTTTTCTCACATAAACTTGATCGTAAATCACTCTAATCCACGATAGGTTACAGTACCTGCAATTTGGGGAGGTTAGGTTAGGTTACGTTGGTTAGGTTAGGTTAGGTTAGGTTAGGCTCAAATTTAACCAGGAGACTCCAAATTTCGTTTTCTCACATAAACTTGATCGTAAATCACTCTAATCCACGATAGGTTACAGTACCTGCAATTTGGGGAGGTTAGGTTAGGTTACGTTGGTTAGGTTAGGTTAGGTTAGGTTAGGTTAGGTTAGGCTCAAATTTAACCAGGAGACTCCAAATTTCGTTTTCTCACATAAACTTGATCGTAAACCACTCTAATCCACGAGAGGTTACAGTACCTGCAATTTGGGGAGGTTAGGTTAGGTTACGTTGGTTAGGTTAGGTTAGGTTAGGTTAGGTTAGGTTAGGTTAGGTTAGGTTAGGTTAGGCTCAAATTTAACCAGGAGACTCCAAATTTCGTTTTCTCACATAAACTTGATCGTAAATCACTCTAATCCACGATAGGTTACAGTACCTGCAATTTGGGGAGGTTAGGTTAGGTTACGTTGGTTAGGTTAGGTTAGGTTAGGTTAGGCTCAAATTTAACCAGGAGACTCCAAATTTCGTTTTCTCACATAAACTTGATCGTAAATCACTCTAATCCACGATAGGTTACAGTACCTGCAATTTGGGGAGGTTAGGTTAGGTTACGTTGGTTAGGTTAGGTTAGGTTAGGTTAGGCTCAAATTTAACCAGGAGACTCCAAATTTCGTTTTCTCACATAAACTTGATCGTAAACCACTCTAATCCACGATAGGTTACAGTACCTGCAATTTGGGGAGGTTAGGTTAGGTTACGTTGGTTAGGTTAGGTTAGGTTAGGTTAGGTTAGGCTCAAATTTAACCAGGAGACTCCAAATTTCGTTTTCTCACATAAACTTGATCGTAAATCACTCTAATCCACGATAGGTTACAGTACCTGCAATTTGGGGAGGTTAGGTTAGTTTACGTTAGTTAGGTTAGGTTAGGTTAAGTTAGGTTAGGCTCAAATTTAACCAGGAGACTCCAAATTTCGTTTTCTCACATAAACTTGATCGTAAATCACTCTAATCCACGATAGGTTACAGTACCTGCAAGTTGGGGAGGTTAGGTTAGGTTACGTTGGTTAGGTTAGGTTAGGTTAGGTTAGGCTCAAATTTAACCAGGAGATTCCAAATTTCATTTTCTCACATAAACTTGATCGTAAATCACTCTAATCCACGATAGGTTACAGTACCTGCAATTTGGGGAGGTTAGGTTAGGTTACGTTGGTTAGGTTAGGTTAGGTTAGGTTAGGTTAGGTTAGGTTAGGTTAGGTTAGGCTCAAATTTAACCAGGAGACTCCAAATTTCGTTTTCTCACATAAACTTGATCGTAAATCACTCTAATCCACGATAGGTTACAGTACCTGCAATTTGGGGAGGTTAGGTTAGGTTACGTTGGTTAGGTTAGGTTAGGTTAGGTTAGGTTAGGCTCATATTTAACCAGGAGACTCCAAATTTCGTTTTCTCACATAAACTTGATCGTAAATCACTATAATCCACGATAGGTTACAGTACCTGCAATTTGGGGAGGTTAGGTTAGGTTACGTTGGTTAGGTTAGGTTAGGTTAGGTTAGGTTAGGTTAGGTTAGGTTAGGCTCAAATTTAACCAGGAGACTCCAAATTTCGTTTTCTCACATAAACTTGATCGTAAATCACTCTAATCCACGATAGGTTACAGTACCTGCAATTTGGGGAGGTTAGGTTAGGTTACGTTGGTTAGGTTAGGTTGTTAGGTTAGGTTAGGTTAGGTTAGGCTCAAATTTAACCAGGAGACTCCAAATTTCGTTTTCTCACATAAACTTGATCGTAAATCACTCTAATCCACGATAGGTTACAGTACCTGCAATTTGGGGAGGTTAGGTTAGGTTACGTTGGTTAGGTTAGGTTAGGTCAGGTTAGGTTAGGTTAGGCTCAAATTTAACCAGGAGACTCCAAATTTCGTTTTCTCACATAAACTTGATCGTAAATCACTCTAATCTACGATAGGTTACAGTACCTGCAATTTGGGGAGGTTAGGTTAGGTTACGTTGGTTAGGTTAGGTTCGGTTAGGTTAGGTTAGGTTAGGTTAGGCTCAAATTTAACCAGGAGACTCCAAATTTCGTTTTCTCACATAAACTTGATCGTAAATGACTCTAATCCACGATAGGTTACAGTACCTGCAATTTTGGGAGGTTAGGTTAGGTTACGTTGGTTAGGTTAGGTTAGGTTAGGTTAAGCTCAAATTTAACCAGGAGACTCCAATTTTCGTTTTCTCACATAAACTTGATCGTAAATCACTCTAATCCACGATAGGTTACAGTACCTGCAATTTGGGGAGGTTAGGTTAGGTTACGTTGGTTAGGTTAGGTTAGGTTAGGTTAGGTTAGGTTAGGCTCAAATTTAACCAGGAGACTCCAAATTTCGTTTTCTCACATAAACTTGATCGTAAATCACTCTAATCCACGATAGGTTACAGTACCTGCAATTTGGGGAGGTTAGGTTAGGTTACGTTGGTTAGGTTAGGTTAGGTTAGGTTAGGTTAGGCTCAAATTTAACCAGGAGACTCCAAATTTCATTTTCTCACATAAACTTGATCGTAAATCACTCTAATCCACGATAGGTTACAGTACCTGCAATTTGGGGAGGTTAGGTTAGGTTACATTGGTTAGGTTAGGTTAGGTTAGGTTAGGTTTGGTTAGGTTAGGCTCAAATTTAACCAGGAGACTCCAAATTTCGTTTTCTCACATAAACTTGATCGTAAATCACTCTAATCCACGATAGGTTACAGTACCTGCAATTTGGGGAGGTTAGGTTAGGTTACGTTGGTTAGGTTAGGTTAGGTTAGGTTAGGTTAGGTTAGGCTCAAATTTAACTAGGAGACTCCAAATTTCGTTTTCTCACATAAACTTGATCGTAAATCACTCTAATCCACGATAGGTTACAGTACCTGCAATTTAGGGAGGTTAGGTTAGGTTACGTTGGTTAGGTTAGGTTAGGTTAGGTTAGGTTAGGTTAGGTTAGGCTTAAATTTAACCAGGAGACTCCAAATTTCGTTTTCTCACATAAACTTGATCGTAAATCACTCTAATCCACGATAGGTTACAGTACCTGCAATTTGGGGAGGTTAGGTTAGGTTACGTTGGTTAGGTTAGGTTAGGTTAGGTTAGGTTAGGTTAGGTTAGGTTAGGTTAGGTTAGGCTCAAATTTAACCAGGAGACTCCAAATATCGTTTTCTCACATAAACTTGATCGTAAATCACTCTAATCCACGATAGGTTACAGTACCTGCAATTTGGGGAGGTTAGGTAAGGTTACGTTGGTTAGGTTAGGTTAGGTTAGATTAGGTTAGGTTAGGTTAGGTTAGGCTCAAATTTAACCAGGAGACTCCAAATTTCGTTTTCTCACATAAACTTGATCGTAAATCACTCTAATCCACGATAGGTTACAGTACCTGCAATTTGGGGAGGTTAGGTTAGGTTACGTTGGTTAGGTTAGGTTAGGTTAGGTTAGGTTAGGCTCAAATTTAACCAGGAGACTCCAAATTTCGTTTTCTCACATAAACTTGATCGTAAATCACTCTAATCCACGATAAGTTACAGTACCTGCAATTTGGGGAGGTTAGGTTAGGTTACGTTGGATAGGTTAGGTTAGGTTAGGTTAGGTTAGGTTAGGTTAGGTTAGGCTCAAATTTAACCAGGAGACTCCAAATATCGTTTTCTCACATAAACTTGATCGTAAATCACTCTAATCCACGATAGGTTACAGTACCTGCAAATTGGGGAGGTTAGGTTACGTTACGTTGGTTAGGTTAGGTTAGGTTAGGTTAGGTTAGGTTAGGTTAGGTTAGGTTAAGTTAGGTTAGGCTCAAATTAAACAGGAGACTCCAAATTTCGTTTTCTCACATAAACTT
>NC_091556.1:20000-22500 GCF_042767895.1 Penaeus vannamei
ATTTATTTATTATTACTATTGATATTGAAAACAGTATTATAATAATCCCAAGATGAAAAAGAAGGGAAAAATCAAGTTGACCTACTAATTGTGGAGTCTCTAAGTGTTAAAAAAACAAAATTGAAGAAGCACAGCAGGCTTGGCAGTTTTCCAGTTCCAATGACTAAAGTGTTTAAACCTTTCAGCATGGGTGATGTAACCATTGTCATGAAAAATTGGCTTGAGGGGCGGATAATGTGAACATGCCATCCTATGACAAAATGGACGTGGGCCATGATGAGGGAAGGCCAGGGTGATGAGAAAGGCTCTCCACCAGTGCACAAACCTTCTGGAGGGTGACTAGACTCCTTTGATGTTTAGAAAGGGGCTTTTGCATTATTCCCATTGATATGCAAGTGTGGAATGTCTGTAAGCCATGACTGGAAGAGTACCAGCTCCAGGGAGGATTCCATTTCCATGCTCAGCATCCTGTTCCTGGCCCCCACGCTTGTATTACAGAAAATTAAATATAACGCAAAATGAAATATATGACAAGTCTTTTCTTCATCTTGCATTGAATTACATACTACATAAATAGAGGACATGGAGTTCGAGCAAGGAACAGTCTGTTTCCGTCTGGATAAAGCAAATCCAAAGACATTGGAAAATGCTAAAAAAGCTAAAAATGTTTATCCAAGATAACTTTTCAAGGGGAGGCATAGTCTTGTCACCACACACAAGTGTTCGTAATCACCCGGCCTACATGCTGCACATCCAGCAGAGCAGCCCGTACTTTGGTCCATTTGATCACCATGTATTAACTGGATTCAAGGGGATTAGGACTGAACTACTTGGTGCCAGATCTTGTAAAAATGTGTTCTAAATTTTCGAGCACTAACTGCAGGTTTAGGAAAAGTAAAGTCTCGACAAAAAATTGCCATTTCCTATGTATTAACTCTTTCAATCCAGTTACTTCATGGCAGTAACATGGACCAAAGTATTTTTGCATAAATGTTTTTAGTTTTTTTGCCATATTGCAATGTCCATACTAGTTTTTTTATTTGCTATATCCAGACGGTAATACTGTTTTCGTTGCACAAACTCCCAATCATCTGGATGTAGTGAATAACTCAGTGCAAGAAAAAAAAAAAAAGTGACATTTTGTCATATTTTTTCCTAATAATTTTTTGTAATACAACCAGCACCGCCAATCACAGGAGCCAAAAGTACAATGCTGTTTGGGGAAATAGCATGCTCCTTAGATCCAGTGCTCTTCCAGTCATGGCTTACGGACATTACATTCCACACTCACTTGTCAACGGGAATAATGCATAAGCCCCTTTCTAAGCACGAAATGAGTCTAATCACCCTCCAAGAGGTTTGTACACTGGTGGCGAGTCTTTTTTGTCAGCCTGGCCTTCTCCTGGCAAGCTCATGTCACCCAGACCGCAGCCATATTTACCCATGATGACATGTTCACATCACCTGTGTCACAAGCCAAAAAATTTTGTGATGTGATGGTCATGTTACCCAGATCAAAGGGTTTAATTATGTAATGTAATTTAGAAAACTTTGAGGAATATAAACTTTTTTTTTGCAATATTGATATTGTTTCTGCAAAGGCTTTAGGAGAAATTGTTAAATTCATATTTTCAAGGAAATTTACCATGAAAAAGGAAAATATTTTCCATGTTATTAAAAAAAATATCAGTTGTAATAAAGTTTGATATTAAAAGATACTTTTTGCATGTGACAACAAACAAACAAACAAAAGAAAAAAAATTACTCTGAAAAAGATTGCACTTAAAGTTAAGTGAAAGTACTTCCATTTCAGTATGCTTCTTTTATGCAGTTATCTGTGTTTTTTCTAGTTTTGTAACTTTACTAAATGATCCATATCCTTGTCCAGTATTGTTATATTAGGTTTTTATTTTTAGCATATCAGAGTTAATGCATAGAGGATATGTATTTTGTTAAATTTTGAATTAAGTATGTATGGGTGGAGAACTTCATAAGAGTGTAAGGAGGTCAGAAAGGTTGGGTTACTTGGACATTTTTTTGCATATGGAGGGGTCTTACAGATAGTGGAAAAAAAAAAATCTTTACTTTTCACAAAAGTTATTATTTTAATCACACACTGGTTGGTAAGAAGCAGTGGATACATGCCCCTTTGGGCAACAGCTGCTGTTAATCTACAGTCCGAAGGCTGGGGAGGAGGGGAATGGACAGGGAGGAGGTGGAGCATTATTTTACTGAGCCAGAGAAACGCATGCATGCACACACACACACACACACACACACACACACACACACACACACACACACACACACACACACACACACACACACACACACACACACACACACACACACACACACACATACACACACACACATACACACACACACACACACATACACACACACATACACACACACACACACATACACACACACACACACATACACACACACACACACACACACACACACACACACACACACACACACACACACACAC
>NC_091556.1:45000-47500 GCF_042767895.1 Penaeus vannamei
CTCGACGTCCCAAGGCCATGTACAAGGCCGATTTTTGAATTTTTGCCTTAATCAAAAAATAAGAATATTTTAATGCTGAAAAAAGAAATCAAAAATAGTTCTCTATGTGAAGGTGTCCCCCCCCCCAAAAAAAAAGGAAATTCAAAATTCGGCCTTTTACATGGTTATAGGCTAGAGTTGATCTAACACAACTATTTTGGGGGGAATATTCTGTAAAGAGCTCTGATAGTTGGGGGTGCCCCCCCCCAATGGGGGAGCAAAGTTAAAATTTATATATATAACGGTGCGCAATTCTTTACTCTAAAGCATGCAAAAAGAATCAATCCGTTATCTCTGACCGATATTTTTTTATGATGTATAGAGTAGGGAAAGGTGGCCATTTTCAGGGACGGTCCCCTTAAATGTACACTGTTTAATAACCCTCCAAGAGCTTTGTGCACTCGAAACATGTTATTGTCACCCCAGCCTTCAGCCAGATTTCCTTTGACAGCATGTTTACTTCAACCGTCCCTCAAGCCAAATGATGTGATGGTCATATCACCCAGAATGGTTGATTTTATCTCTTATTAGTGACTGTGTGTGACTTACTGTGCACTTAAATTGGTTCACCAGATTAAGTAAGTTTAACTCTCCTGATTTAGAATTAATAATTCCAGGAGGTCAGCCAGACTATTCGGCACAATGGGCTGATTACTACAGAAGTATGGGAATGCATAGAGAGGCTGAAGCCATTGAACAGCAGGCCAAAGGAATGAAGGTTGGAGGCCCTGCCTCAAATGCAACACCTCAGCAGGTAGGGAAAATGAAATGGGGAGGACTTTATGGATATGGATACTACTTTCAGAAGGCTTACAGCTAGCCTTCAGCATCAATAACTCATAGTAGTTAATAAAAGTTTTGCTTCAGTTTATTGTATAATATTTTTTCATAGAAAAGAGGGATAAGTGATCTAGAACTAATAGTCAATAACAGGGTTGTTGAAGACATATTTGAAGGTTAGATTTTGGATTTCTGTAAATGTGGTTTGCTTGTACGGGAGGGAGATCATTACTCAGTGTTAATTAGTTAAACCCAAGAAATAATGTCAGGTTGGAAAAAATTACTTTCTTTTAACTTCTTGAATTATTGATGCTTTAGGGTGGAGGTGCACAGCCAGCAGCCCCAGGAGCAGCAGCAGCAGGTGGCACAGGAGCACAAGATTATTCCCAACAGTGGATAGAGTACTACCGGACACAGGGCATGCACGCAGAAGCTGATAAGATTGAGGCACAGATCAAAGCTTCTAAGGTCTGTTTACTATAGATCAAAATGTAACTGTTCTAATCTATTTGGTGTTGTGGATCTCAATATTTTGTCCTCAGGAAGAGCATCAGGAGCAAAGTATATTTCAGTTTTGGTGTTTACTATTATTATTATTATTGTTATTATTTGAGATATTGATGATTTTTGTTGTTGGTGTTGTTATTACTGTTATCATAATCATGTTGCCATTGCTATTACCATTATGTTTTGATATTATTTTTATTATTGATTTCATTATCATTGTTTTTGTTATTACTACTACTACTACTACTACTATTGTTATTATTATTACTACTACTATCATTATTATTATTATTATTATTATTATTATTTCATTATTATTGTTAGTGGTTATTGGTAATATCATTATTTTTATTATTGTATTGTTTTTTATATATTGTCCTTTTTATTGATATAATCATCATCATTATCGTTATTTTTTTATTATTATTATTATTGTTCTTGTTACTGTTAATTGTTATTATTATTAGTAGTAATAGCAGTACAGTTTACAGTGCCCTTGTTTGTGGTATTTGTCCTTAACACCCCACCCCCCCCTACCCATGGCTGTTATTTTTTCCACTGTACAAGTGATTCAAAATAATGGTATATTTGATGCATCGTTGAGTGGATCCAAGGATTTCAACTATGTCCGACTTCTTCCCACACAGTGAATATTGGGGCTATTACCCTACGACTCTTTTACATTTTTTGCTCTTCATATGAGATATTGACTTCAAAAATAAACTCCTAGAAGAACATAAAGTAAAGATAAGACAGATCTGCAGACAAAAAAAGTGCTAGAGTATATTTGCTGCAGCTTAGAGAATGTCTCGTATGCACTTCATGTATCGCACTGAACTGTGCAAGCTATCCAGGAGAACAAGAAGATAAAGAAGATATCCTAGGCTTCCCAACAAATATGCACCACTTCAGTTATTCACATAACACTGATTTGAATGGATGAAAAAATGCTTGTTTATATTGATTGAAGATCAGAACCACAGCAACATTCCATGACTTTATAGCAAAAAGCGAAAGCCCTCTATGAAGAGGGAACATGTAGAACAGACTGCAAAGAGGCTTGCTGACCTTTTCTGCTGTGTGGATGCATCACTTTGCATTCATCAGTGATGCAGACCCAAATAGGTAAAGATGTATGAAAGTTGCCTGAGATGTCAGAAAATGTTTTTGCTGT
>NC_091556.1:75498-82998 GCF_042767895.1 Penaeus vannamei
ATGTATCGGCGATGCCTTAAGAAAACATTCTAACAGATGTACAGATATTTCATATGAATGATTGATGCTCTGCAACCAAGACTGCAACAGAAAAGTAATTTTCAAACGTGTGCATTGCGTGGATATTTTGATTTAATATAGATTACTTAATTTCATGACTAGAAAGAAAAAACACGGATGACATCTACACTATAGTAACAACAATTACACTAGAACCGTGCATAAATTTAAATCAGAAGCCGTTCCCTTATGATCAGGGAGAAGAAGATGGTCCCCTGACACTTCAACATTTCTGGAGCGCCACAGTCGAGAGGTAGAGCGAGCGAGACTAAGAGATACATTATACACACACGCGCGCACAGTATGAGTGACTAGGTTGGAATGAGAGGAATGGTTAGTCGAGAGAGGGAGAAGGGGTGGGGGAGAGAGTATGACTGAGGCTGAGAGACCGGCAGACGAAAGGTAAATAGAGAGGTACAAACGGAGTCAAAGACCGGGAGATTAAACAGAAAAGAAGTGTCTGAGAGCAATAGAGAAAACAGAAAAGCTGAGAAAAACAATGTGTCAGACAATGAGAGAGAAAACAAAAGGAGAGTAGTTAAAATGAGACAAAGTGAAAGAGGAGGGAGAAAGTTGGGAAGGGAAGGGAGTACTTATGTTAGTGAATGAGAGAGGGGGGAGGGGGCCAGAGAAAGGTATATATGAGAGAAAGATTCCGAGGAGGTGGATAGAGAAAATAGTAGAGAAAGTGATAAATAGTCAGACAGAAAATGATATATAAAGAGATAGAAAATTTTGAAATAGGGAGGGAAAGGAAAGGAGAGAGCCAGAGAGAGTGCGGTATTGAATGAAGGAAAAAAGAGGGGGATTGTATGAGAGAGGGAGAGAGAGAGAGAGAAAGAAACAGGGGGAAGGAATAACACGCACAAAAAAGATGGAGAGCGAGAGCGTGTCAGAGGAATAGATAAATGGAGATACAGATAGAAAGTTATTAAAAGGTGGGAGAGGAGAGAGTTGAGGTAAAGCGAGACTGTGAATGAATAACAGAGGGCAAGAAAGAAAATGAGTGAGAAATAGATGGAAAGAGACAGGCACACGCACTTTGTGTAACGGAGAGAAACAGAATGGGAGTGAGAGACATAGATGAGACAAAGAAATATATATATAGAAAGAGTGAGCGTCAGAGAAAGACAGTGAGTAATGGAGAGAGAAGAGATAATGAGTAAAGGGGAGGGAGAGAAAATAAATATCAGAGATGGAGAGACAGAGACACTCTCACGAGAGAGGGAGAGTTAGTCAGTGTCTCGGTAATCAGACGCCTCCGCAGTCACGCCCTCTAACCGCTGTGAGCGACCATTCACGGCGGCGTGCCCGCATCCTCGCCGTCCACGCTCCCATCGCTCATGACCTCAGGCTTTCACCTTGACCCATGAAAACACACTACTGCTTGTCACGATCCAGCTCGGACGCTGCCTCCTGGGGGCCACTACCCCAGGCCCTCTGGCGGGCCCCTGCCCAGCACAAGTTTTCAACCTCCGCCCACACTACCATCTGCAATATAAATCTAACCAGTCCGTCCGTTTCCGTACACCACCAACAGATCCCAACCAGAGGCCATCACACAGTAAGAGTTAAGAGGTAGGGAGAGAGAGAAGGATACACACATACGCACATGTAGAGTAAGAGTCAAGAGTGTGAGTGAAATTGCTAGGCAAAGAAAGAATGCGAGGGCGAGACAAGTCGACGTACAGACGGAGAGGGATGGGGAAGGGGGGATCATACAGAGAGAGAGAGAGAGAGCAACAAATCGATCAGAGGGACTGCAAAAGGCAACTTTGCCTATTTGTTTTTGGACATTGTTGAAAGAGATGGGTTTTCTCATAGTAATAGTGTGGGGGGAATCAGAAAGAATCGATCCCACTTGGCTGGGCCGAAGAGGTGGAGAAGTAGAAAGACGAGGGCGTGAGCAAGATGGGGTGGTGTGGAGTGTAGTAGTCCTGTGGGGAGGATGACAATAAAGATGAATAGTAATAATGAAATAGGGTTTAGACATTGACTGTGCAGTAGATGGAGTGGAGAATGAAGGGAGAGAGGAAGAGTTTTAACCTGGTTGTGTGGTTCGGAATGGATAAAATTGTTAGTAAACGTTGAGGAGGGGTATCTGTGTTTAGTATCTGTTTAAAGTAGGGGCATGTGTTGGAAAACCTATGAAAGCAAATTTAGATACGCTAGTTGATGAAGGGGTAAGCCTTAATGTCCCTATTAAGGGTAAAGAATCTTCATTATTGACCATGGTGAGCCTAAATAAAATCGAGAAAAGAAACCGTTTACCCGTCTGGGTCCCCATAAGGAGTAAGGGCTAGGCGATTAACCAAGGGAATACCTTGCCCTGGCTCTACAGGACTGACACAAAACCAGCCTTTCATCCTTTCAGCACGACTCACACCTTAGGAATGGGAAAGAAGGCCCAAGGTAGGGGCGAGGAGGGCGATGATGGACTTCGGCAATCACTTTGAATGCAGCCGGAATCTGGGTAGAGATATAGAAGGAGGGGAGGGGGGTGGAGAGGTTTGGGAAAAGGAGGCTTTTTTTTATTGAGAGGTGGAGAGGAGATAGGTATCTTAAGGTTCGAGGGTGTAGGAGTGGGATAGGATCTGGTAGAAGATGGGGTGGGTATTTGGATTGTTTGATGCAATAGGTAAGGTGTGAAGTAAGAAGAGGCATAGGGGAAGTTAAGGATATTGGAGTGTCTGGATTTAAAATGAGAAAAGGATTTGACTGGCAGATAGGGGAAGTTGAGGAGCAGGGGGAAGTGATGCTGAAGATGTAGAGACTACTTGGGTAAAGTGGATAGGAGTGGACTGCAGTAAAGTATTAGAGTAGGGAGTGATTGAAAAATCGCGCTTCTTGTAGAGTGAGGCCGAGGTTATATCTGAGAATTGCTACTTCACTCCCTAATTTGTAGGCAATGCAGCCTCTATAAAATGAATTACGGGGTCCACCATAATAAGCACATGTACGTGATTGTGCAGGGCAGTTTGAACGGAAATGACCAGGTTGGGGTATATAGTGGTCAGCAGGCTGTGGAGCGACAGTGCTTTGCATTGTGGCCAAAATGCCAGCATTTCTGAGATTGACGGGGTGGGGGTTGATATGGTCTAACAGGACAAGATACCCCTCCTTTATAGACCTTATGGATAAGGTCGTGTCTACGAAAGGTAATCTTGGCAATATTGATGCTGGACTTGCGGTTGCCTCTGGGAGGAATAGTGTAGCCTTGTACTGATACAACATTGTATCCAGTGAGGCAGGCAAGAAGGTCGTTTTCACACTGACCATTTTTTCCGTAGACAAGACAGTCAGTTGAGTAGATGGAAGCAGTTCCAGTACATGTATTAAGGGAGGGGTGAAGTTGGACAGGGATAGGTTTGCCAGTAAGGTCAACCAGGGTCTCAGATGTAATTGTGATTTAGCGTGAGCAATCAGGACTACTGCAGAAGGAAACTTTGCCTACTTGTTTTTGTAGGCATTGTTGAAAGAGTAGATTATTATTATCGGAGTGAGGGGCTGTTGGGGGAACTACAAAAAATCGGTCCCACTTACCTGGTCTAAAGAGATTACTCAAAAGATTTGAAGAAGTGGGAATTCTAGAGGGACGAGGACGGGAGGAAGGGGGAGTGATGTGGCGTGAGGTTGTATTGTGGGGGTGTGGACAATAAGGTTGAAGAGTTGTAATAAAGGAGGATGAGGTAGAACGTGAAGATAATTGTTGAGGTGGGGGGTGGAAGATGTTGGGAGTGAGGATGAGATGTATTTTAAGTAGTGAGTTAAAGCCTGAGTAGATGATTCGGGATGGGTCAAGTTGGCAGCATGTGTAGAAGAAGGTGTACTAATGGTGGTCGGAGCCAAAAGTGGTCAAAGGGAAATCAGGGACGGTAAACTAAAGGAGTTAGATTCAAAGAGGCTAGGTGACAAAAGAGCAAGCCTCAATACCCCTGAGGATAATAAGGATACAAAATCTTCATTACTGGCCGTGGTAAGCCTGACGTGTTGGGAAGGTAAAAAGGTCCACTCCCAGGGTCCCCATAAGGGGTAAGGGCTAAATGATTCACCAAGGCCGTTCAGGACTGGCACAAGGTCAGCCTTTCACCCTTACAACACGGCTCATATATCTTAGGAATTGGATAGAAGGTCCAAGGTAGGGGCGATCCCATGTATTGGGCCTCAGTCGCCGTCTCCTAAGCCCCCCCTATTGGTCTATGATTTGTCGTTCTGAAAGTTTGTAAAAAAAAAAAGAAAAAAAAATCCTGGTTTAACGACAAGATAACTCGTTTTCTAAACAAGGTCCATGCAAAAAAGAAAAAAAAATATATATAATATATATATATATATATATATATATATATATATATATATATATATATATATTATTCTTTAAGGACGGAAATCCTATAACTAGAAAATTTATTCATTTATCAAAAAAAAAGAAAAAAAAATCTGTGCCGTATTATAAACCTTGCTATTGGCTTGGGCGTGAAGCCCCCAAGTATGGAAGATTTTTTTCTGTTCATAATGAGGTTTGTGGAATCCCAGAATTGATATTTAATAGTCAAAGGTCATACAGTACTATGATCAAGTATTGCAGCAAAAAGGGTAAAATGAGGTAGCAATTAGGACAAAGTGTGTTAATGTTAAAGTCTGTAGAGCGTTGTAGGTTAGCATGGTAGTGAAAAGGGTAAAGAGAGAAGAGCAAACGGAGTAGCAAGGCTCTTCAGGGCTGACACAAAGCCAACCTTTCATCCTTGTGAGGTGATAACCCCCCCTATATTGGTTGAATTCTGGTGGTCAATAGTGATACACCGATGTGGCTGAACACTTTATGAATAACACACAAATGGAAGGAACACGATACGACTCTTGGTGCTGGTGGCCGGCCTACCTGCCAGAGAGGCGGTACGGCCAGTGGCGGGCGTGAGGATAATATGGTAGTGAAAAGGGAAAAAGGGGGAGTAGTGAACTAGAGTAGAGATTAGTAGAAAGGGGGAGGGGTTAAGGAGGGCGGGCAATTGAGTAAATTATAGTGTATCTGTCACTGGGGAAGGTATAGGAAAAATGTCCAAGGACAAATAAAGTGCTGTTGGAAAAGTAGGAGAATATCAACGGAGAGAGGGTGTTAGATGTCAAAGATTAGAGGGTGGTATAGGAAGGTTTGATAACGAAAAGGGAAAAGAGGGAAGTAAATGAAATAGAGCAGGGATTAGTAAAATGGAAAAGGTTAAGGGGGTAGGGTGATTGAGTGAATTGTATTGTATCTGTGAATTATCAGGAAGAATGTCTGGAGGGGAGTGGCTAGAGAAGGACATTGTTGTGATAGAGGGGATTATGTGAGTATTCAAGTGGGAGCGGTAGAGAGGGTGGGGTATGTTTGGAGGGTGTTGGGATATCTGCAAATACTTTAAATGTAGGAGTAGGAACAGGGATTGTGAGGTGGGTGAGGGAGTGGAGTGTTCCTTTGGGTCATTTTTAGGAAGTTTTGGATGTCTTCAAGGGTTTCTGGATGGTGGAGTTGGGTGAAGACGATTGAGAAACAAAGGTTCTCGTGTGAGGACCTTTGTTGTAAAGAGAAGAGGGGATAGATATCTGAGGAGAAGAGGAGGAAGGTATAGAGGAGGATGTAGTAGGAGAGGGTGGAGTGGAACGACAAATAAAGTGATGAGGAGGGGTAGGTATCGGGGAAGTGGTAAAGATTGGAGTATCTGGATTTAGAATGGAAAATGAATTTGACTGGGGGATAGGGTGAGTAGACGTAGGATGGTTTAGGGTATAGGGGAGAGATACCTGGGGAGATGCAGAAATATATTTTGAAGATGGTGGGGGAGCAGAGCAAAGAATTGTTTTGTAATTAGTTGAGAAAAACCTCGTTGTGCTTCTTGTCTGGCCTCACGTAGAGTGAGGTCTAGTTTAAATCTGAGGACTGGTACCTCATATTCGAGCTTATAGGCAGGGCAGCTCCTATAAAATACATTCTGGGAGTCTCCACAAGCACGGCAATTCGAATGGTTATGACTTGGTTGGGGACGTAGAGGGCAGCAGGCTGTGGAGCGACAATGTTTGGCAAGGTGGCCAAAACGCCAACATTATTGACATTGACGATATGGTCAGCCATAAAACAATCCACCAATATACACCTCATGGGGGATGTCTTGCAAAGCTAATCTTTGCAATATTGACGTCGGATTTACGCTGGCTCTGGGAGGATTAGTGTAACACTGTACTGCCACTGCATCATATTCAGCAAGACAGGTAAGCAGGTCATTTTCACAGTCTGACCAGTCCTTGTTGTAGATAGGACAAGCATTTGGGGGGATAGAAGCATTTCCAGTACAAATATTAAGAGAGGGTTGAGGTTTGGCAGGAATGGGTTTGGCAGTAAGGTCAATTAGGGTAGATAGTGTATGAGCTTGGGATTCAGATGTAACTATGACTGCGAAAAGTAACCCTGCCTACTTGTTTCTGCTGAAAGAGAAGGGTATTTTCAGAATAGGGGGATGTGGGGGGAATCACAAAGAATCGATCCCACTTAGCTGGGCCAAAGAGTGTACTCAGACGGTTTGCCGAGGTAGAGACAGTAGAAGGACGGGGGCGAAGGTTTGCTGAGGTAGAGGCAGTAGAAGGACGAGGGCGAGAGGATGATGGGATGGTGTGGAGTGGGATAGTTCTGCGGGTGGGAGGACAACATGGAGGAAGAGTAGTATTAAGGGAAGAGGGTGTATACACTGAAGAGGACTGTGCGGCATGAGATGGAAAGGAGAGTGTTGGGAGAGAGGAAGGGATGTTTTCTGTGGGTTGAGTAATAGCTGGGTGGGTGTTTTGGAGTGGTTAAAGTTATTCATAAGCGGTGAAGAGGGGATATTAGTATCAGTGGTCGGAGCTGTGGTCAAAGGAGGGGCAGGGGTCTGAAAACCTTCAAAGTAAAGGGCCAAGCCTTAATGTCCCTATTAAGGGTAAAGAATTTTCATTATTTGTCGTGGTGAGCCTGAAGAAAATGAGGAAAAGAAACGGCCTATCCCTCAGGGACCCCATAAGGGGTAAGGGATAGGCAATTAACCAGGGGAATACCGTGCCCATAGCTCCCAGATGCCGTTCGTGACTGATACAAAGCCAGCCTTTCATCCTTTCAGCATGGCTCTAACACCTTAGGAAGGGGATAGAAGATACGGAAGAGGAGAGGAGAGGAGAGAAGAAAAGACCAAGCAAAATTAGTTGAGAGGAGGGTTGAGGCCCAAGGAAAGGGTGGTCCCCTACCTTGGGCCTCAGTCTTCGTCTCCTAAGCCTCCCATGGCAACAACGAGCAAGGTATTGGGAAGGATTAAGTGTTGTTTTCCAGGAGTCTTTTCCAAATGTGGCATTTATTTTCTTTAACTCACACAATAAATTATTATTATTTTATTATTTATCTATTTTTTAAGGCGTCTCTTTTGAGTGGACATAATCCGAGGA
>NC_091556.1:99602-102102 GCF_042767895.1 Penaeus vannamei
TATTGTCTGGGAAGTCCCAGTTGTCAAACAAATAATGAGTTGGCTAATGAAATGAAATGGTAGAACAATACAAACCAAGAGGAGTTCTTTGGCAACATTCATTCAAATGCTTCCTAAAGGTGCTATACATAAGTGAATAAAGAAGATCAACCATTTTTGAGGACCCTCATCTTGTTTTTCTTTGTGAAGATACATACAACACAAACCCCATAAGTCATCATTGAGATATCAGGTAGTTCATGTATTACCACATGCTTGTAAAGAGGATTATTTGGAAATGATCAAAGACTGCTTTTCCATATTCATGTTTTTAACTGTCCTTTTAATGTTATGATTCTACTTTTGTTTGTTTTAAAATAGATTCATAGTTTTCAAAAATAATTTGTGCTTATGCTTATTTATGACTAAGATTTTTGACAGGCAGAAGACTCCATTCCTTGACAAATGCAGGCAACAAAGATTTCATTTTCTTAGTGCTGTGTCAATTCTGTCATTCTTAAGACAAGATGGTGGGTATGATGGAATAGACATCAGTAACCATTACAGTTTGATATCTGAGTCTGCTAAGTGCTTCAAATGTCAAAAGAAGGGATTACAGACTATGAAATTCAGACAAGCAACAGCACTTAAAAATGCTTGCGTTTTTGCCATACTAAAGTACATAGTCTTCCAAGAGCAAATTCTTATACGGCTAGAGTATATTCTGTAAATATCAAATAGGTAGGCACATGACCATGGGGGTCCATGGATTAAATGGCAAGAGGATATTGTACATACATAGTCCAGTTAGGTAGGGTTTAGGGTTAGGCCATATTCTAACAACCCCCTCCCCCCCTAGACTTCTGATGATGGCAGGTGTGTCTAAAGTGTCAGTAAGTCCATTCAGTGTTCCTGAATTTGAGCACTATCTTGCCATGCATGCAGAGGTGAAAACAGTGTTTATTGTGGGGTAATAAAATTGTTGGAAAAAAAATGTGAAAAGGAGTTTGGGATTTGGTCTCTGGTGAGTGAAATGGTATTGGAAAGAATTACCCATATCAATTCTAGATAATTGTTACTGAAAGCAACTCACCCTCCAGAGACTTGAAGTACCAAAACTAGGGTATCTTGCGAACCCAAACACCTACTCTAACCTTTCCTACCTTCTATTTATCCCCTAGACAGAGAGGCAACACCCTTTGTACCCCCTATTAATTAGCAGTTTGTGCCAAATTATAAAAAATGACATTAAATACTCTGGCTGTGCAAGGGTGTTCTGGACTTGGTCTGTGAGTGGCGATATGCAGCAGACATTTTCATCATTTACCGATAAACATGAGGCTGCTGCAGCTTAAACTAAGTTGTTCCTTACTCTATTTCTTACGATGTATAAGATGGCGGGTTTAATCTATTTCAACCTGTTTTACTACGTAATTTCACCAATATACTTCATGCCCTCCCCTGCTGATGGGACTAAATCACGATTCAGTGGAAATGGTCATCAGATCCCCTCAACAGCTCCTTTAGACAAAAAATAACACATTTAAATCTGAATTTCCAACAAAAACATATCAGAATCATTTAGAATGTGAACCACTCCCTATATTGACTTTCAAGGATATTCTATATTCGTATTAGTATTTTGAAGACATGTATAATTGCTCTATTGATTGCATTACAGGATATACATTAACCCACTAACAACGGGTATCCCACATACGAGACACCCGAAAAAATAAACATTGCCGGGTGTCCCACCAGTGTGACGCTGTATCGGGTATCAAGATCCGACACAGCAGTGGGCAGGCAGAGTCCAGGGCGGCCCCACCTGTCAATTTTGTAATTTAAGAATAAATGACAATCAAAAGATATCTTATCAAATTATCTAGTCCTAGTTCAAATACACCAGGATACACATGGATGATGATGGCTGACTTAAATGTTATAGAACCATGTGGGTTTAATCCTTATGGTATATGCATTAAGCTGGGGCAAATTGAAGATGATATTCTTGTAGAATATTAAAAGCTGCAATCATCAGTACAAATAATGATTCACACATAATCTATAACATCGCAAAGGATGGAAAAGAGAGATTGTTACCAAGAGCAACAGAGAGGGAAATGGACACATCTTAAAGAGCATAACAAATAATCATAAACAGCACAGGTAGAGCTGCTGTAGCCTGAACACCATCACGCAGCCAGAGTTCTTAACGTCTTGTTTTCTATAAGTTGAGACGAAGTGTCAATAAAGGAGAGGAACAAGGGAATCTTGCACCCCCTTGTCTAGGGAATATATAGAAGGAAGAAAAGGTTAGGTTTGGGTTTTTAGGTTCGCAGGATACCTTGGTTTTTGGATTCTCTGGAATAACAAAAATACAAGTTGGGTAAGGCATAAAGTCCACTTGGTGCTCCTAAGTTTCAGCTTTATCATGCCATGCATACTGAGGTAAAGACAATGTTTACAAGGGGGTTGAGAGGACCCAACCCTCCCCTTTGGCAGTGCCCTTCGTCCCGGT
>NC_091556.1:109602-114602 GCF_042767895.1 Penaeus vannamei
GTTTAAGGGGTCTATAAGGGGTCTACAAGGGGTGTACGAGTACTCAAACCATATCCATTCTCATTTACTCTGTGATAGCTTTCCATAGCACCCTGAATCACCTCTGTAACCCTTGCAATTGCTTCGGGGTGTATTTAAGGGATCTATATGGAGATGAAAATTCTCTTACCGTACCCAGTCTAATTTAGTAATTTATTCTGTGATAGGTTTCCGTAACATCCTAAATAAATCTGAAACTATATACTGTTGCTTCAATATTTAAGCGGTATTTTAGGGGGATAAGGGGGACCCCTTATCGGAACGCCACACAGCCTAAACCACGCCACATAACCTATACCACGGTTTCTGAAATTAATCTAATTCTTAAATCATGTCCAGTCATTACGTCACAGATGCAGATTTTTAAAGGTGAAAATTCATATTTCGATGGATATCGAAAGTGGCTGCTGCCACCTTCAAGTTGGCGCTTAAAATCTGAAACATTTTGAAATGCAAATAACTCAAAATCGGCAAATTGGCCATTTTTTTTTTTTTTTTTGGGGGGGGGGATGTAAAAGATTTCCTAAAGAGAATCGATCTTTTTTTATTCTTCGATATCTCTTACCGATTCTGATGAAAATTACACCCTTTTATCTAGACCAGTGTTTCCCAAACTTTTTAGGGTGCACCCGATATACAGTCTTAGCCTGGGCTAGCGAACCTAAATGTGTAAACATTAGTAATTTATGCATTTTCATGGTAGTTATACTTGCTGATATATATTAACATGCTATTCTGTACTATAAAAAATATATATTTCCATTAAATTTCGGTAAGAAAGTGCTAATCAACACTGACATATCCAGCTATGGATTATTTTTTCTTCTTTTAAGACCCTCTGGCGACCCTCAGAAAACCCCTGGTGACCCTCCTTTGGGGCGCGACATGGGGTTGGGAACCACCGATCTAGACTCTAGCGAGATCTCATTTTTTTTAATTGCCCGGAAACTTTTTGAATCATAGTAAAAGAAAAAAACAAATGAAAATTGATCAAACGGTGAGAAGCCGAAATAGTTATACTTTCGAAATAACGGTTATTGTTTTTTTTTTCAATTTTTAAAGTGCGAACAAAAATAGGTAGAAAAAAAATCTTGCAACGTAATCCTCTATCATCCATGTGCATTCTGAAGGCTTTCGGAAATTCCCAGAGCGTAATAAGGCTGTTCATTGTAATGTGGCGGCAGGAGGCCACTGCTTTGGGGTGAGCGATAGCCATCAGAGGCAACCAAAGCCTTGGGGTCAATCCGCCAAGCTCCTCCCCAAGTGACCCCCTGCCAGCCCAGATGGAGCATCCAACCCTGTGCAACTTGGCGTAGGTCTAAGCAAGGGTCCTGTGCCTCATGCTGGGGCCACCCTGGGGGACTGCCCGTCTTCTTTCAGCTACTGAGAGGTGAACCTGACGAAGGAGAGGATCTGATGCAGACATCGTTCTTTCACTAACACATTGGCAGGTCTATTAAAGGTCAACCATTTGTCTAATTTCCCCTTTAAACACTTCCTCAGAGCTTTGGGTTATGTTTCTAATAAGTTTTCAGTGATCTTCCATCCATATACAATGGAGGATCCTTCTCACGGTGCCTGTAAAGAGTAAAATCTCCATGTACCTAGGAACTTTGTGGTCTAATTTTCGGGTGAACCTCATCTAACAATATTACGTCTATTGTAAGACAGATTCCATACATATATTCCGATGTTGGAATCACGTGATCTCCAAAGGTGTACTGGATCTATTGTCTGAAAATATCTTAGATCTCATCTTAGATAGGAATTTTATTTCATTCCTTCAGTGGGCTTGGGATAATTCTCGTATTCTATTCAAGGATTTCCGTAGATTTACTAGTGGTTTTGCTAGTTCTTTACAGCTTTTTAGAAAAAAAGAATTTCAGTGATTCCTGATTCCAAAGGACCAGCAACCGATTTTATTGCAATGTCATTCATTGCTTTAAAGAAGTTTCTTCATCAGTATCTCCTCTAAATGGTTCAGGCTCTGTAATTATTGCCGCTGTTTCCGCCTCACTAAAATCTTTATATTACTCTTAGGAGCTTGGCTATTTCCTGGAGTCGTGTAATGAGGTTCCCTCATCTTCAAGAGGTCCAATTTTCCACTCTTTTCTTCTGTTGTGACATCGGAGTAAACCAATGTGCGTTATTTTTTATAGCTTCAACTGCTTTTTCAATCTATGTTTATGAATAAATTCTTTTAGTCGATTTTTTATTTTTATCTCTTTTTTCGTTCGTGTCATATATTCTTACCTTATTTTTTCTCAACAGTACTTGTCGATCTTATGGGATAAGAATTTTGTTTAATCTTTTGCAAACATATCAACAGGCATCACATAACTTCTTCAGCATATCAACAGGTGTTTGTAGTTTCCATATTTGATAGTGTTTTTTTCTAGTGACCTTTTCACCGTTTCCCAGTCTGTTTGGTTGTGGATGAAGTTCATTGATTTACGACTGTTACCTTACCTTTGTTACATGGGTTTTTCAGATGTTTTCCAACTTGTTTATTGTAACTTCATTGATGTTGTGGTCTGATTGAACTATAGTATGATAGGTTGTTTAGGTGCACGGAATCTTGATAATTTGATTAAAGTAAAAATCCTCCTCAGAAAGTAGAAGCAACTTATTCTCCCTCATCTTTGGTTGCATTTGCTCTCGGTGAAAGGGAAGTTAGAATCGCCCATTATTGCAATACCTTGGACCTTTGCGGTTTGATCCATTGACTAGCAGGATTTGAAAACTTTAGCCAAGCCAGTTGGTCTGTGTCTAATACCATGTGGTTCTTGCGCGACCTCGGTCAAAACTCCCGCCACTGCCAGAGTTCTATTCCAGTGTCGGTTTTTGCTGCAAGATCTTTTCTGGTGTAAAAAGCTCCTCCATCTCAAGGTATAATGTTTCTGTCTTTCCGCATGATCTGAAAATAATTCAATTTAATTTCGTAATCTTTTGATGTCTTCATTTGTGTGTTTCTGTGAGAGACAAACTGAATGATTATTGATGGTTGCTATGGCCTGTCTTCTAGGGATGTTGGTTTAGTTTCATTTTTATGGAGTAAACTTTGTATGGTAATTGTTTTTTTTTTTCTAAGATTTTAATATTTCATTTCTTGAGAGACTAAATCATTGTTCATGATAAAGGTCCTATTTTTTCTTTGCAAAGTCGCTTATCCGCGTTGTAGGCGAACAGCCTTTCCCGCCAATATGCTGGGAGTTCCTTCACTTGCTTTTGTGCAAGCATGCTACGGTGGACAGCGTCCCTGTCGTAGTTTACCAGTACTTTTCAATCGCATCAGTTTTTCGGTTTTCTTCTATTTGATTTGCCCAAATATTACGTTTTCGTCTTTCCTCGAAGCTTAATTCGGAGCTATCCACCTGTCTTGAAGTTTCTCAATTTCCTTGAGCTTGTGCAAAGCCTCCTTTAGTCTCAAAAGAACTTTAAACCGGTGGTTTCATCTGTAAACTAGTATCTTTGATTATATTTTAGCATTCTTTTCTCATTGTAATTTTTTTTCATTGTATATAAATAATAGGCCTTTTTGTAGCATCCCCGGAACCCTAAACCGTTTGATACACTTTGATACGTTTTCCCTTTATGCGCACATTATTGGAATCTGGTGAAGAATCTTTTCATTGTATCAAAGCATTGGTCTCGTCCTTGATACATTTTGATACGCTCCAAGGCGCGATATTTTCCTGATATAGTTCACGCAGGCTATATTTTCATTAATTACGAAAAACCGAAAGTTTCTTGATACAAAATTCGATTTCAATGGTGTATAAAATGTTTCTGTGTCTTTTTAGCAGTGCATCAAGATTATGTTCACTCGATATGGGTAAAATTTGACGCCAACCATAAAGGTCGCTGTAAAATGGCAAGAATTTTCGACGAGTTTGAATCATATGACGTGGTGTTGACTTCGGTGGAATGAATGTCTTCCAAATCATTCTGTACCTCTATGATACAACCTTACAGGATCAAAGATATCAGAATAGGTCGTGTATCTTGATTTGTTTAAATCAGTGACAAGTAAATACTTTTAATCATTAGTATTATCTAGATATCTGATTCGGACACAAAGCCCAGTTACGGTGGTTACGATAAGATGCAAAACTTCATGCATGTTTTTACTTTTCAAATGAAGAACAATGCATGTAAAAACAAAATAATGCTTTGACTCAATCTGGTAAATACAATTGAAAGTTTCTACAGCCTTGATAAGCGAAAACGTGTGTATAAACCATCATATTTGCAGAGTAGTTAAGTACTTTTTTCCATTTTTTATTTGAAGCTTCTACATTTTGCTTGGAGTTAGAAATCATATCTGCATATTAGATATCTTGATGGCTTTATGTTCTTCTTTTAAGAACTGTAAGCGCGAACTTCGATGACAATCGTGTTTTGTAGCGACAGTGATACATCAAACATGTATCGAAGTGTTTGGTTTCGGGATGCTACGAAAAGGCCTAATGTTTGCTCGAAATACCTTAAAGATTCTTAAAAAAAAAAAAATACATACACATTAAACAAAATGTTTGTTTCCGCGCATAGTTAACAACTTGCTATCCCTCTGTTTTTATTTGCTCTATCTGAGCTCTTAAATAATTTGCTTTCTTTGTTTTGCTTTAATATTTCAGAGAAAAAAGAATCCCACTTTCTTCTTTTGGTTTTGGCTCAACTTCCTATCACCCTTGTTTTTCTCGTCATTTATTCTTTATTATCTCAACACACGATTCTCGCAATGCAGTTTTCATCCTTTCTTACTTTTACCCAAGGTGTTTCTTGCTTTGTTTTTTACATCCTGTTTCGTTTCGTTTCCTAATAGAATAATAATAAAAACGTTCGCTTATATACTCAAAGACATAATAGGCAAACCGAATTAAGACGTTAAAATAGACATACATTTCTTCAAAGCAAAATGACACACGATCTCCAGCCACCGTCCAGGGTCACCAATAACA
>NC_091556.1:127102-129602 GCF_042767895.1 Penaeus vannamei
AACATAACCTCCTTGGCGGAGATAATGATAATAAATCTTTTCATCGTTGTATTCCATTATCTAATTACTTCTTAAGTTCATTTTTCTAACACTGCAGATGAAGATCCTCCTTCGAAATGATTGAAATTAACCACACACACACACACACACATATATATGTATTTGTGTGTGTGTGTGTGTAGGTGTGTGTATGTATTTATATATATATATGTATATGTATATATATATATATATATATATATATATATATATATATATATATAATATACATATAGATAGATAGCGAGAGCTAAATAGATAGTCGAAATATACACAAGCCGCGCGCGCACACATACACACACATATATATGCACATGTTTACATATATATAAACGCACACACACATATATATGTGTGTGTGTGCCAAACATATCGTCGTGTTCATCATTTCCTTATCTGTATCTCGACAAAACCATAGACCTCTAAGTTTTCTATATATCAAAGATTTTGAACGAGGATCCTTCGCCGTCGCTTCCCGGCGCCAACGGGGCCGGATTCTCAAACGCGTTAAGGCGCCGCATCTCCTGAAGGCGCCTTAACTTACGGCCGAGCGATCGTACATACACACACACACAGAGCAAGGGACCCGCCATCTTGGTGCGAGTGAAGGCGCCGAGGTGAAGGCAGAGGAGAGCAGCCTTCAGCGCTTCACGGCGGCCGGAAGTCAACCGCTCTTACACGAGGGAAATACAGCAGGACGGTTAAGGCCTCCAGCGCGCCTTAACTCAAGGCTCTTTTGAGAACCCGGCCCAGGCCAGCGCGCGGAGGGCCTCTCGTTCGCGGCTCCTGAGTCTGGAACAGAAGAGCTCATGCAGGCGCAGCAAGACTTCCATGCACAATTGTGTACGATATATTTCCGTATACATACATATGCACCATGCACGAATACGAACCAGAATATGCACATTTGGTGTAGTGTCCATAACCAAAAGGGCAGACTCATTTAAGGAAAGTGCACAGCAATTTCGTTTTCCTGCAATGTTTCATTGCGGTTAATTCTGCAAAATCATTTTTGCAATGGAAGCAATGAGAAGGAACAGAGGTAATTTTACTACTTATTTTCCTAATATGGTCCAAAAGTAGGTCAATTCCATCTCGTCATGTACACCTGTGACAAATAATTTATGAAATACACACACAGACACACACACACACGCGCGCGCGCAACCTTTTGTAACTTTTTGTTCTGATAGCTATTTCCGCGTCAAGGATTATAAGAAACAGGCAATAAGTTTGTGTAAAAGGATAGAAGGACGGGTGTCATGCAATGCATCACTAGTCAAGTTTTGCAGGAACGGCGCGGGACCCAGCGTCCGACCCCGCGGTGCTACGCAGACAAGGGGCATCGCGGCGCCGTTTGGCTGAAGCGCAAGATGTGCTCTGTCTATAGAATGTGTTGAAGACAGAAAGGACAGCAACTAAAGGCTTGACGGATAAAGCATGCTCTGGCTTTCTCTCCCTTGGAAAGAATTCTTAAACCGGTTCTTCCACCGAAGAGCAAGCCACGTGTACACTTTGGGCAAACCAAAGGACCAAGCATACTCTGCGAGAGTGAATGCAGTTAAGTTGATTGGAATTACAGCAACAACTGCAATAATTACCATAAATAGGATTATAATACTGGGCATCATAATAAAGATGTATTAAATAATGAAACCATTTGATACTAACTATTAACTATCATTATCAAGCATTAATTCGGATACTTCTGCCACTACTATTACTATTATTGTTACTATTAGAGATGGTTCTTCGTAATGAGGAACTAAAATAACTATGCCAACAGCAAAAATGTATTTTGATATGACAAACAGTTATGCCAGTTAAGAGAAAATCATAGATACATTAATGCAAATAATCGGAATGATAAGAAAACACTGAAAACTGTAATATTCATGAGAGAAAATCAACTGATAATGATATAACGATAATCCGTTATTTGTCTATCAACCACAAAACGAACGTTGATAATAACACGCATCATGGTGAGTGCTAATGGTACATAGGGTGAACACAGAATAATAAAAACAAATAATTATGAAAAGTAATTATACCAGCAATGATGATCATCTAATCGGCTTCCTTGATACTGTTGTTTTTGCTCATGATAGCAAGGATGATTAACACCAACAATAATATCAATGATGATGCCACTGCTGCTGTTGGCGATGAGGATGATGAGGAGGAAAAGGATACTAATGATAATGAGAATGCTTATGGAAATGATGATGATGAAAACAATATCAATGATAAAATAAATAGTAATGACATTGATAATGATTATGATAATGATAATAGTTATGATAATGATAATAATAAAATAATAATATAATTATAGAAAATGAAAATGACAATAATAATAATAACGACAATGATATGAATAATAATAAAAAAAAATAATAACAATAATGACAAAAATAAAAATAAAGATAATGAGTAATGTCTCTAATGATAATGAAAA
>NC_091556.1:139602-144602 GCF_042767895.1 Penaeus vannamei
AAATACAAGTCTAATGGGAGGTAATACCTTAGCTGGTGCAGCTTGGAGGTGCTGGGGAACAGCACGGTTTTGGCTACAACTTGTAGTACACTGTGAGATGACTTAAAGCCAAAAAGAGAAAGAAAGAAAGAAAGAAAAGAAATGGTGTTTGCCTTTGTTACTAGTAGTAATGGATTTGTCTTATTAGAACTCTAGCAACATTACATGGAAGTCTTAACACTTAACTACATTATGCTACCTATTAAGGACAAGTGGCTCTGACTATCTAAGGTTTAAGTATCTCCTGGGGCTCACACTGGCGAGACAGTTGGTTCTGTATCCCATACAAATCGTGGGTGTCATCTCATAACATTTTGGTACAACCAGACAAGGCGCCAACCACCTATAAAGATATACAGATCCGTAGTTATCTCTGCGAGATATGGGACACAGTCAAGTGTAGAGAAATAATTGACAACTGCCACTTATCCTGGACACAAACAATTAAACAAATTATTTCACATAAGAAAAATACTTTTTGTGCAGCAATGTTTGACACGTAAAAATACAGTGGGTAAATTAAATATTCTAACATCATTTTCATAATTTTCTTGAAAAATACTTGGGGTTTATCTCCTATTCACTGACACTTATTCAGTAAGTGGAAAGTATTGGATTTACAAAGAGAGCAGCAATCAACAAAATATACTTTTAAAGACAAAAACAGAAAGGGTTAGCTGCTATTAAAACTTTGCAGCAGAATACATCTATTTACTGTCTCAGTTTAAGTAAATATTTTGACATACACATGTATGCGAACACACACACGCATACACACACACACACACACATGCAAAATTATATACATAGGAATATTTCAAAAAATAAATATAGTTGCGATAGGCTTAACCATAATACTGTAGCAAGGCGTTGGGGCTGACAGGAATTTCTTGGAGAAATAAGCAGCATTCGACGCGACCTGAACCTGCAGGTTTTCTTCTTCTGTGTTTTCTCTCTCTTTTTCAGTAGTCTTTTTTTTCTTTTTTTTTTCTCTTTACATTAGTATATCTTACAAGTGATTTTAACCATACACATTTATATATGAATGCCTTTTCATTTCGTTTGAACATTCTTTAATACATCTAGTAAATATACTGTATATTCGGAACTTAATCTTAAAACTGTCTATCCATTGTGATTTCAATAGTGTGGTAAAATAAACTCTCAAATAAAATTTAAAAGTTTCTATGTGTTCACACACAACTGTTTAACATCAAAGTTAATAACTAATACAAAAATCTTTCATTTGTTCTTTACCTACTCCTAAAAATACATATTTTTATTCTTCGTTTAACTTTGTGGTGAACTTTGTATGTCGCAGTAACTAGGATATCAAAGCAGTTTCCCTGTTAAGAGCACAAAAAAAAAAAAAAAAAAAAAAAAAAAAATGGAAATCGGCATATAGCAATCCAGAGATTAGGCTAGACGCCGTCTTCCTAAAACAAGGACAGGCGGCAACATCAGTGTTTACGATGACAGCGGACACAGACACCAAAATGGAACTCAGAGACAGGTACCTTAAGCGTCATCGCCATCAATGGTCACAGATTCAACACAGTAAAGGAAAGCATCAGAAGAGCAAGTCACATGAAGCTGGGGAATGATAATTCAGTTGGAGAAGACGTGATATAGAGCATCTGAAGGTATCATTTTGCTAAAATCCGAAAGTCGATCCTAATTTCATGCCACAATTGAATGGCATGTCGAAGACCGAAGAAGAAGAAGAAGATGAGGAAGAAAAACATTTTATGTACTCCGAAACCTAGTTACTTGATTACATTACCCTAACCTAAATACTTCAATATCTATCATAGAACAGACTAACATAAATAACTATGATAAAATATAAAATATACAACCTCAAGATACCAATATGCACATTTATCACAGATAGACAACGAACACGCAATGTACAACACTCAATACTGCTTAGATTATAATAGTTTAGGTGTCACCATTGAAAGTAACCATGGCGGTGGGCTAAGGAAGGTTCATATACAAAAGCAAGCGAGAACGCACGCACATACGCACATACCCAAACACACAGACCAGGCACGCACATTGTCAAAGTGGCGTCAGAACACCCGTTTCCATATAAAAGTATAAACTTAGGGAATGCCACATAGAAACAAAAGCCACTCCACAACGCAATGTAAGTGCACAACATCAAACAGGTAAAATAAAAGATTCCTTTATCCCACGCAACTGGCAAATGGGAGCGGATGACTATATCGAGAGGATGTGAGGTATATATGCGATAAGACAAGCAAAGAATGAGTGAAAAAATAAATCTACACAAGAAAATTGAAATCTTGTAGAGTAACGGGTGGTGTGAGAGTCAGTTATCCTATTAACTGATGTGAGAGACGAAGATAACAAAGTGGGGGAAATTGCGTTACAATCTGTGCCTAACACACAGTCCTTCTCTGGCTGCGGATCGCACCTCCTTCTCCGGAAAGCCAAACCAAGAAAAGTCTGATGCACGAGAGACAGGGTTACGCACATGCTCACGCTGCAGCTCAGCTACACCAGAACATCAAGTACATTGTGGGGTCACACGGCGAGGCAGCCGGGCGCGCGACTCGGCCCGACCTGTGGGCGGTTCGGGCGGCTTTGCCCTGGCGGTTTGGAAGCGTAGTGGGAGTGACTAGTAAAGGCCGCAGGCTGCTGTTAGACTGCTGCTGCGGTCACTCTATGACGTGGGGCTCAGCCCAGCCACTGATTCTAGAAAACTAACACGACTGTTACCCTCAAGCACAGCCACATTCTGTGACGATGACGTCAGCCCAGTACGTGGTGGCCAGTTTGTTATCCTCAGTGAGGTGAAGAATATGCAATCCGTGCAGAGCGGTGGGGGCGCAGCAAGGCCCCGGGATTTTCTTTTTGTGTTTCAGTTTTAGAAGAGATTGTAAGAGTGCATGCTCGTTGGCTGGATTGAAGCGTGCAGGGCAATTGCCGCTGCAGTAGAAGGCGTCAAACTCCTCCGGAGATTCGACGAAGTCAAAGTCAGGAAGATCTTTGAAGCGAACCTTCATGGAGCGTCTGCAGCATCGAGAGTGACGTCTTCCTTTCCGCTTCTTCTCGGAGCAGTCGCTGCGCCGCCGCCACTTCGGCTTGGTGGCCCGCGTCAGCTCGCGCGATCGCTTCACCCTCCGGCCGGCGGGCAGCTGCGTCTGCACGTCGAGCGTGGGCACGTATGTGGTGTTCGAGGTGTTGGTGCCTGTATGGATAGTGACGCCCGCGGCACTGCAGTCCTGGCACTGCACAAGAACGTCAGCATCGCCGCGGGGCGACGCTATCCACCCTCGCACAGCCTCCGTCAGATCCATGGTCAGCCACTCGTCGCCGGTCACGGAGACGTTGAGCGAGTGCAGCAGCACGGGCTGTTTGCGGCGGCGGCGGCGACGCCCGTTGCCGTCCATGCGGTAGACGCTGACGGTGACGGAGTCGTAGGCCGGGTCCTGGGGCTCAGGCCCGCCCGTCTTCCACAGGCGACACGTGGCGTGGATGACGTCCAGGTCGTGGGCGTAGACGCGCCGCACGGGAACTGCCACGTGGAAGTGCACGACCTGACCCTCGACCTCCGTGCTGCGTCGGCCTCGCCCTGAAACACAAGAACTCGATCAGCGATGATTCGGAACAGCGCGAGCGAACTCAGCATCTGCTCACATTAGCCATTCATATATACATACATACATACATACATACATATATATATATATATATATATATATATATATATATATATATATATATATATATATATATATATATATATATATATATATATATATATATATATATATATATATATATATATATATATATATATATATATATACATATACACACACACACACACACACACACACATATATATATATATACATATATATATATATATATATATATATATATATATATATATATATATATATATATATATATATATATATATATATATATATATATATATATATACAATCACACACACACACGCACACATATATAAATATATATACTATATACACATTTACAAACAAACACACACACATACATATAGATGTATATGAATGGAAAGACACTACCATGTTGATACGCAAGGGTAAAAAAATCCACACTTTAGGTACTAGATCTATCAAGTAAATAAGACAACAATTTCTAAGTCCTTTTGGTTCCCATCTTCAGGTCAGGAGAGGAAGTGTTCAGTTCAGTTCAGTGAGATTTGCGAAATTGAGCTTCGCCCAGGAGAGGAGGACGTATGGAAGGGAGGAAGGTGAGGCAGCGGGGCAGGCGAGGGCAGGCGAGAGGAAGCGAGAGGAAGCGAAGGTCAGGATCAGGCGGTCTGTATGAAGGCTGGCCGGCCTAAAGGAGGAGGCGGGGATGTGGGAAGCGAGCAGACTCTCGGCAGGAGAAAAGCCACTGTTTAAGTTGAAATTAGGCAGCAGCAGCAGGAGAAAGGTAGACAATGCGCGGAGCTGACCAGTCCCTCTGATGGCAGAAAAGGCCTCGAGAGCCTCCTCTACCCAACACTTCCATTCCCAGGCGTTACCGAGAGGCCTTTCAAAGCCTGCGCAGGATGTTACCATTTTGCCTTCTAAGGGCAACTCAGTGGTGGTCCTCGACCGCACCTCCTCCCTGCAGAGGGTCCGGGGCCTGTTGGATGACGCCTCCAACTATATCCTCCTGACCAGTGACACCGAGAACGGATTGCTACTACACTCCACCGTCGCCTGGAAGAGTTAGCAACCTGTTCTCCGGAGGCGAATCTCTACCAGGGGTTCAAGGTCATGAATCCTCGTCTCCTTCATCTCTATGGGTTTCCCAAAACCCATAAGTCAGCCCAGCATCTGCGCCCCATCATCTCTCGGGGGTCTTGCGGTCTGGCTGGCGCAGTCTCTCATTCCTATTCAAGGCACCTCTCAAGCTTATGTTCGCTACTCTCAGGACTTCATCTCCCG
>NC_091556.1:179602-182638 GCF_042767895.1 Penaeus vannamei
TAATAATTTTCAAATAATTTTTCAAGTTCATTTTTGCAGTTGTCAACAGCGCCGCATAAACTCGAGCAGCTTGAAACGAAGCGGCCCGCGCGCTGCAACTGCTCCCTGGCCGGAGGGAGGAAGCTGAACAACAAGTGCATCATGAAAGGGATTCCTTGCATCCTCGCATGAGAAATCACGCAAGGAGAAGCCCTACACAGCATTCCCTTTGCCCGTACTTTCCATCCAGCCAGGGCGGAATATAAATGACTGAACAAGTCGCTGAAGACAATCGATTTGTTGTACACTTAGCTACTGTTATTCCGAGATCATTTGATTGCAAAATATGATAGGACTTTCCAGCACTGCTCCTGAAAAGATCGAGCTACTTTTTGTCATACCACTGGTTCCTTCATGGTTATCTAATAGTGCAATATTTTACAAGGTGAACTGGTTATTTCTTCAGACTGGTTCAGAGGGAATACCGCTCAATTACGCAATACCTATAGAGCAAAAACTCATACCTTTGATCTAGTTGGGACGGTAGTCAATCCTAGGCCATTTAAAATTTTCTGCTTGATCATTTCCAGTTCTTCAGCTGACCATTCATAATCTTGTTCCTCCTCATCGTCGTCGTCCTCATTGTCTTTTTCCGTAACAGTGTTATCAACTTGATCTTCCTCATACTTTTCACTAGGATCCTGGGGATAACGGTGGAAGGTTTCACGAGCTTCATTCAATATGGAATACTTTTCTTTCGGGTTATGAACTGTGCGACCTCTACTCGCATCCTCGATATATTGTTGGGGGTTGACTCCTGCAGCCGCACGGGCAGTTGCCTCTAGAAGGACACCTGAGAACATCAGCAGCAGAATCGCCGCTAGAATAATATCAAGCACTCTCATGGTTTTGTTGTATTTCACTGTCACGTGTTATCTCTCCCACTAAGCCACCATGACACAGCACACACCGTCATGCCGCACATCCAACAAACGCAACCGCCTCTGCCCTCCAAGTTATATACGCCCGTGAGAATCAGAGTCCCCGCCCCTCGCCCGTCCTCGCCGCTCATTGGCCGAGGCCGCGCACGCTCGCAGGAGTTCTTGCAGTCTTTATTTTCCAGTTACTCATTAATATTTTTTCTTAGAAATAAGAAGCATTAGGTCTTTATCGGGATTCATTCTATAGCCACACAGGGATATTATAAACCTTGAAGCGATATGCGAGAGTCGTGCAAAGGCTGAACCTGACCATCTGACACGCAATGACCGAGTTCCGGCTCCCCGGCCTTGTGGTCGTGACGTCGGCAGTGCGCAGTCACCAAGACTTTGTATATTTGTTTTTCCATACCATTCCTCGCGACTAATTAAAGAAGCAATTGAAGTTCTGAGCTAAGCCTTTGATATTCATAATCATTTTCCTTCGCTGACCATCATTCGGAATAAAGATAACAGGGCGAACAATTCTTGAGGACAATGACAAGGCGGCGACTTGCTATCAACAGCTTTTTTCCCTGGACCATTGTTGGTGTCCGATAAAAAAAGCAAACATATTGGACAATCCTTCCTTCTTGTAGCTGTAGGTAACCTTAGAAATCAGCTTATTTCATCAGGCGTGTGTGCTGAAACATTGCTCTAGCCGCGAGCGCACTGGGCCCACAGAGATGCTTTCCTCGGAGTCGTGTTGGTCTGGGAACCCGCCATGTTGCCTCTTATCTTCTAACAGATTTCCGCTCGAAATCACAGTCAGCGCTCCAGGGAGGGACTCGCGCAGCGGGACAGGCGGCTTCCACTCGATGTTTTCTTCCACCAAAGAAATGTTTACAGATGTAAGATCAATGCCATGACTTCAGGGATGTCTTTCGATAACGTATCCAATGAGTATGATGTCATCATTAAAAAGACCTTTCTTCTTTTCTTCCCTCTCTCCTTATCTATTTAGCTGTCTATCTGTATCTGTCTGTCTGTCTGTCTCTCTCTCTTCTGACCTTTTTCTCTCTGTTCATCTGCTCTCTCTCTCTCTCTCTCTCTTTTGACTTTTTTCTCTCTGTTTATCTGCTCTCTCCCTCCCTCCCCCCCCTCTCTTTCTCTCTCTCCCTCACTCTCTGTCTACCTCTCCCCCTTATCTGTCTATCTCTCTCTTTCTCTCTATGTCTATTTCTTTCCCCTTCTCTGTCTGTCTGTTTCTCTCTCTCTCTCTCTCTTCTAGTCTCTGTCTACCTCTCCCTCACTTCTCTGTCTGCCTGTCTCTCTCTCTGTCCGTCTCCCTCCTTCTATCTCTCTGTCTCTCCCCCCCTCTTTCTCTCTCTTCTTCCTCTGTGCGCCCCTCCCTTCCTATATGCCTGCCTACCTCTCTCTCACTCTCTCTCTGTTGTTCCCTTCTGTATGTCTGTCTGTCTGTCTCGCTCTGTGATGCTCCCTTCCTCTATGTCTAGTTGTCTAACTGTCTGTCCTCTCTCTGTCAATCCCTCCCTCCTCTCTTTCTCTTTCTCTATCTCTGCCTCCCCTCCTCTTTCTCTATGTGCCCTCCCTTTCTCGTGTCTGTCTACCTGTCTGTCTGTCTCTGTATCTCTCTCTGTCTTTCTGTCTTCCTCTGGCTGTCTGTCTGTCTGTCTCTCTTTCTCTGTATGCCCCTCCCTTATATGTTTGTCAACCTGTCTGTCTGTCTGTGTCTATATTTCTATGCGTGCCCCTCCCTTCCTCTATGTCTGTCGACCTGTCTGTCTCTCTCTCTCTTTCTTAGTATGCCCCTCCCTTCTATGTTTGTTAACCTGTCTGTCTGTCTCTCTCTGTCTGTCTGTCCATCTTTCTATGTATGCCCCTCAGTTCCTCTATGTCTGTCAACCTGTCTGTCTCTCTCCTTTTCTTTCTTTGTGTGTTCCTCCCTTCCTCTGTCTATCTGTGTCTATCTCTCTCTCTATCTCTGTTTCCCTCCCTCTCTCAGTGTGTGCTCTTCCTTTCCTCTGTCTGTCATTCTCTCCCTTGTCTCTATTTCTCTCTCACTCTATCTATCTATCTTCTCCCACTTCTCTCTCTCTGCCTACCCCCCTTTTTTTTA
>NC_091556.1:183138-195638 GCF_042767895.1 Penaeus vannamei
CCTAATAACGCTCCAGAAAACTCGAAATGATTGGGATATTCAAGAGTTCGTCCTTCTTTGGAAATATTGCGCCGGCTGATATCCTTAAAGGATCTGGGACAGCGCCGACGGAGAAAGGGAAGAGGGAGAGAAAAAATAAAAATTATAGAACAGAAGATGAATTGAAATGACACACTAGTAAATACACACACACACACACACACACACACACGCACACACATCCTTCTTATGAGTCACACAATCAAATTTACGGAAACTATTCAAAGCAAGTAAGATGTATTTTTTTGCACAGTTTTTGCAATTATCAGAGCTGGAAATACAATTCCCAACACGTCTAAGATGGTATATAATATCAGAACTTTTCTGGCGAAAACAATCCCAGTATAATATGGATTATGACAAAGGTCCAGCCATTTGAAATGTCCTTTGGTCTGTTAGGACCGATTTGTTTCATTGTTTTCATTTATTGATGTGGTTCTTATAGTTTTACAAAATATCCCAAAGTCAGCAATGTCACCAGTGATGTTTTGATATTAATGGTCATTTGAATATACAGGCTTTTTAGTATCCTGACAGCTAGAGGCAGCTGTGGTCATAGCCTGCGCGACTTATTCGAAACATGGACGTATCCTAAAGTTTGCAATACTGAAGCCATACCTGTATCACTCTTCCTTTTTAGGTATTTGTGGGATGGAGCAGTTACAAATTCGTTTTCAACCAGACGAAGCATCAGGAAGTATCTTAATAACACAACCATATAGCTAATTTAGTCTTCTTTTTTTCTTCAGCTTATACACATTTCTATTTGGAGTCGCTGTTCCTCGCTCGCCTCTTCCATCTTGCTCTGTCCATCGCATCTTCCCTTCCGAGTCCCTTGTCTTCCAGATCTTCTTTCAGCCTGTCCCTCCAATTTAACTTGGGTCTCCCTCTTCTTCTACGTCCATCCACATGCATTTCCATAACTCGGTTTCCAATATAGTCTTCTTCACTTCTGATGACATGCCCATACCAGTTAATCCTTCTTTCTTGCATCTTTGTACTCACTTTTGTGACCTTGACTGTGCCTCTGATGTAGTCATTCCTGACCTTATCCTTTCTCGTGACACCACACATCCACCTTAACATCCTCATCTCTGCTACATTCACCTTCTTTTCATGCACCCTCTTAATTGGCCATGTTTCGCTTCCATAAAGGATAGCAGGGCTCACAGCTGTTTTATAAACCTTCCCTTTGAGTCTTGCGCTAATCTTCTTGTCGCAGAGTACTCCTGAAAACCTTCTGCATGCCTGCCACCCTGACTGAATGCGTTGATTTACTTCTACATCCAGTTCACCGTCCTCTGTCACGTGTGAGCCTAGATATTTAAAAGCTGGTACCCACTTAATGATCTCGTCGTCTATTTCCACCCCATTTTCCTCCTCAAATTCATTAAATGAGAGGTACTCAGACTTTGTTCTGCTTATCTCCAAGCCTCGGTCCTCCAAAGCCCTCTTCCATTGCGACAGTTTGTCTCTCAATGATTCATTGGTATTACGCACCAAGACAATGTCATCTGCAAATAACATTGTCCAGGGTGCCTCCTCTCGAATTCCTTCGCTTAGAACGTCCATTATAAGGTCGAATATATATGAACTGAGAGTAGAGCCCTGGTGGAGTCCTACTTTGATGTTAAATTCATCCGTTATTCCAACGCAGCTACTAATTTGTGATGTTACATCCCTATACATATCTTGAACCAATATTACATACTTTTCGCTCACTCCCTTTTCTCTCATGCGCCTCCATACCTCTGACCTTGGTACACAGTCATACGCTTTCTCGAGCTCAATGAGAGCCATGTGTAGTCCCTTCTGTTTCTCCCTGTAATTTTCCATTGCCTGTCTTAATGCAAAAATAGCATCTGATGTCTGTCTTCCCTTAACAAATCCAAACTGGTTCTCATTGATGACCGTTTCAGCCTCGATCCTCATTCCAATTATCCTCTCTCAAAGCTTCATTGTATGAGATCAATTTAATTCCCCTTTAGTTAGTGCAGTCCTGGATGTTACTCTTCTGCTTACACCAGGGCACAACAGCGCTCTTCCTCCACTCTGATGGAATTCTCTCTTGCTCATATATTTTATTTAAAGAGCTCCCACAAAATCACAGTGGATATACACTCATTATATTAATGATTGTATTTCCGATAATTAGTTTAATCAACATTATTCGGTCATTCTTTCTCGAGACACTGATGACCTTTTCTTTATGATTGGGACTCAGGACTATTCCAACTCCATTCCTTCCTCTTCCATCTGCTCCACTGTAGAAAAGCTTAAAGCCTCCCCCCAGCTCTCGGGGCTTTTCCCCCTCCATCGTGTTTCCTGTGAGCAAAGTACCTCCAACTTTCTTCTCTCCATGAGATCCACAACCTCCCTCCCCTTTCCTGACATTGTGCCAATATTAAGGCTGCTGACTTTAACGGCTTGAATTTGAGTGGAGTTGGGCATTTCACCTCTCCCTGCAAAACCGGATATTCTTAGCACCCTCTGCCCATTTAAGGGCTGCCGGAAACGTATTCTTTCAGCTTCTGTCATGTTGGTTTGGAGCGGGCTTGTGACCGGCACTCAGTTAGGCTGGCTTGCCCCCCAAGTGGCTGTATTATATAGCTAATTTAGTGCAATGTCTAAAAAAGAATATGTTTATATATAAAATGTATTTATTTATCTATCTTCCTATCGATACATGTATGTGAGCGTGTGTGTGTACACATAAACATACACACACCATAAACATTCATAGCTACATATTGCCCAGATAAACATACATTTTCCTGAAGGTCCTTTTCGTGGTTTCTGCTGTTTGGTCCTGCTCTCTCTGGTGCCTATTGCCTTGACTGAGTTCGAACCCTTCCTTCATCTTGCGAAAAGAAACAACCTCGGTGACCTGGATAGGTTATACATATATGTGTGGATGTGTGGGTGTGCGGGTGTGTGTATGTGTGCATGTGTGTGTGTGTGTGTTTAAGTGTGTGTGTGTGTGTGTTTGAGTATGTTTGTGTGTGTGTTTGTGTGTTTGTTTGTTTATGTGTGTGTGTGTGTGTGTGTGTGTGTGTGTGTGTGTGTGTGTGTGTATGTGTGTGTATGTGTGTGTGTATGTGTGTGTGTGTGTGTGTGTGTGTGTGTGTGTGTTTGTGTGTGTGTGTGTGTGTGTGTGCATGTGTGTGTGCAAGTATGCAATCATACCACATGTAACTATTACGCATGTTTCATGTATGCATATCCACATGTGTGATGAATGCAGACAAGGCCAGGCGAGCGAAGCAAATGAAGGGAATCCCCGCTATTGCTTCTTGTTGCAGGAGGAATGGCAAGCATGAGATAAGATGAGCGATGAGATAAGTCTTCCTGCTGTTCTTGCAGTTCCTTTGGGCACGAGGGTCAACGGGCTAAAGCAGCAGAGACTCATGAATCTGTTGTACACAGAGGCACATGAAGGATCCGCACGAAGCTGACACAGCAGAGCTGGCTTGCCCTCGCAGCTATTATGAAGATGAATCTTGTCACCGCTAGTGGGAGGGGGGGGGGGTACCGGAACTTGTTTTGTATTGCCAGTGTCTTAGAAGGAAAGGTGAATACACACAAGTGTGGCACGGCATGCACGATGAGCAGATGGGAGACTCTTTACGTGTAGTTAACACACACCGGCGAACAGGCGCAGACTGCAAATAAGCAATGATAAATGAACAGCAACTCAAAGGAATCTAGTAATCTACAGTTTGATGCATTGTCGAAATAATAAACTGACGCAGCAGGCCTCCCGTGCCAGCGCCAGGCACGGGAGAGCAGGATGCCATGAGAGGGCTAAGTTAATATCATTGCAATGCTATCTCGTCCATCCGCCGCATATATATGACGACCTGATTGTAAAGAGTATTTGATCGGATGCGAGCCATATGATAGCGAAGAAAAACCTTCATCCCGTATTTGCAACGTCCTTCGTCTCTGACAGGATCAAGATCAAGGAAGCCCATTGGACACACATCTAGAGTCCCGAATGACAGCTGTCTGTCACGGATTTCATATCAGTTGGATGAGTTAAACATATATGATTCTTCATCAGACATTCAACGATGGTTAACAACTGGCACAACAGCGATCTCACTTTTCCATCGAGGCTGAATAGCTGCTTTGTTGAAGCTTGCCCCCGGGGAACACTGCCGCCGAAGAAAGGAATTCAGGTCTCCACTGGTCACATCAGATGCGGCGCCGAGTCTGAAGCGCTTTTAGTGGAAGATTCTTTCCTTCTGTGTCGGACACTAGTGTTAAGATTCTTTTCCTTTGATTGAGAATCCACGTGGGTATGGTCATCCTTGAAGCCTGCCCCTTATTGTGTCCAAACGCAAGCATTTAACCACAAACTTTCTCATAACAGTCGTACCTACATAGGGAAAAAGTCATACATTTGCGTGTTTGATGACATGATAAAACGACACAATATGAATGGGATAAAACGACGTTTCGAACTCGCCAAGAGTTCATCATCAATCAAAGCAAAATTCGAAAATACTTATGAATTTCAGTTTATCTGTGTGTACACATTTATGATGAATTTAACATCAAAGTAGGACTCCACCTGAGGCAAGAGGAGGCAAGGGTTTCCTGTCTGAGGCAAGAGGAGGCAAGGGTTTCCTGCCTGAGGTAAGAGGAGGCAAGGGTTTCCTGCCTGAGGCAAGAGGAGGCAAGAGTTTCCTGCCTGAGGCAAGAGGAGGCAAGGGTTTCCTGTCTGAGGCAAGAGGAGGCAAGGGTTTCCTGTCTGAGGCAAGAGGAGGCAAGGGTTTCTTGCCTGAGGCAAGAGGAGGCAAGGGTTTCCTGCCTAAGGCAAGAGGAGGCAAGGGTTTCCTGCCTGAAGCAAGAGGAGGCAAGGGTTTCCTGTCTGAGGCAAGGGTTCCCTGCCTGAGGCAAGAGGAGGCAAGGGTTTCTTGCCTGAGGCAAGAGGAGGCAAGGGTTTCCTGCCTGAGGCAAGAGGAGGGAAGGGTTTCCTGCCTGAGGCAAGAGGAGGGAAGGGTTTCCTGCCTGAGGCAAGAGGAGGCAAGGGTTTCTTGCCTGAGGCAAGAGGCAAGGGTTTCTTGCCTGAGGCAAGGGTTTCTTGCCTGAGGCAAGGGTTTCTTGCCTGAGGCAAGGGTTTCTTGCCTGAGGCAAGGGTTTCTTGCCTGAGGCAAGGGTTTCTTGCCTGAGGCAAGGGTTTCTTGCCTGAGGCAAGGGTTTCTTGCCTGAGGCAAGGGTTTCTTGCCTGAGGCAAGGGTTTCTTGCCTGAGGCAAGGGTTTCCTGCCTGAGGCAAGGGTTTCTTGCCTGAGGCAAGGGTTTCTTGCCTGAGGCAAGGGTTTCTTGCCTGAGGCAAGGGTTTCTTGCCCGAGGCAAGAGGAGGCAAGGGATTCCTGCCTGAGGCAAGGGTTTCTTGCCTGAGGCAAGAGGAGGCAAGGGTTTCTTGCCTGAGGCAAGAGGAGGCAAGGGTTTCCTGCCTGAGGCAAGAGGAGGCAAGGGTTTTCTGCCTGAGGCAAGAGGAGGCAAGGGTTTCTTGCCTGAGGCAAGAGGAGGCAAGGGTTTCCTGCCTGAGGCAAGAGGAGGCAAGGGTTTCTTGCCTGAGGCAAGAGGAGGCAAGGGTTTCTTGCCTGAGGCAAGAGGAGGCAAGGGTTTCCTGCCTGAGGCAAGAGGAGGCAAGGGTTTCTTGCCTGAGGCAAGAGGAGGCAAGGGTTTCCTGCCTGAGGCAAGGGTTTCTTGCCTGAGGCAAGAGGAGGCAAGGGTTTCCTGCCTGAGGCAAGAGGAGGCAAAGGTTTCTTGCCAGAGGCAAGAAGAGGCAAGGGTTTCCTGTCTGAGGCAAGAGGAGGCAAGGGTTTCTTGCCTGAGGCAAGAGGAGGCAAGGGTTTCTTGCCTGAGGCAAGGGTTTCTTGCCTGAGGCAAGAGGAGGCAAGGGTTTCTTGCCTGAGGCAAGAGGAGGCAAGGGTTTCTTGCCTGAGGCAAGAGGAGGCAAGGGTTTCTTGCCTGAGGCAAGAGGAGGCAAGGGTTTCTTGCCTGAGGCAAGAGGAGGCAAGGGTTTCTTGCCTGAGGCAAGAGGAGGCAAGGGTTTCCTGCCTGAGGCAAGAGGAGGCAAGGGTTTCCTGCCTGAGGCAAGAGGAGGCAAGGGTTTCCTGCCTGAGGCAAGAGGAGGCAAGGGTTTCCTGCCTGAGGCAAGGGTTTCTTGCCTGAGGCAAGAGGAGGCAAGGGTTTCCTGCCTGAGGCAAGAGGAGGCAAGGGTTTCCTGTCTGAGGCAAGAGGAGGCAAGGGTTTCTTGCCTGAGGCAAGAGGAGGCAAGGATTTCCTGCCTGAGGCAAGGGTTTCTTGCCTGAGGCAAGAGAAGGCAAGGGTTTCTTGCCTGAGGCAAGAGGAGGCAAGGGTTTCTTGCCTGAGGCAAGAGGAGGCAAGGGTTTCTTGCCTGAGGCAAGAGGAGGCAAGGGTTTCTTGCCTGAGGCAAGAGGAGGCAAGGGTTTCCTGCCTGAGGCAAGAGGAGGCAAGGGTTTCTTGCCTGAGGCAAGAGGAGGCAAGGGTTTCTTGCCTGAGGCAAGAGGAGGCATAGGTTTCTTGCCTGAGGCAAGAGGAGGCAAGGGTTTCTTGCCTGAGGCAAGAGGAGGCAAGGGTTTCTTGCCTGAGGCAAGAGGAGGCAAGGGTTTCCTGCCTGAGGCAAGAGGAGGCAAGGGTTTCTTGCCTGAGGCAAGAGGAGGCAAGGGTTTCTTGCCTGAGGCAAGAGGAGGCAAGGGATTCCTGCCTGAGGCAAGTGTTTCTTGCCTGAGGCAAGAGGAGGCAAGGGTTTCTTGCCTGAGGCAAGAGGAGGCAAGTGTTTCTTGCCTGAGGCAAGAGGAGGCAAGGGTTTCTTGCCTGAGGCAAGAGTTTCTTGCCTGAGGCAAGAGTTTCTTGTCTGAGGCAAGAGGAGGCAAGGGTTTCTTGCCTGAGGCAAGAGGAGGCAAGGGTTCCTTGCCTGAGGCAAGAGGAGGCAAGGGTTTCTTTCCTGAGGCAAGGGTTTCTTGCCTGAGGCAAGAGCAGGCAAGGGTTTCTTGCCTGAGGCAAGAGGGGGCAAGGGTTTCCTGCCTGAGGCAAGAGGAGGCAAGGGTTTCCTGCCTGAGGCAAGGGTTTCTTGCCTGAGGCAAGAGGAGGCAAGGGTTTCCTGCCTGAGGCAAGAGGAGGCAAGGGTTTCTTGCCTGAGGCAAGAGGAGGCAAGGGTTTCTTGCCTGAGGCAAGAGGAGGCAAGGGTTTCCTGCCTGAGGCAAGAGGAGGCAAGGGTTTCTTGCCTGAGGCAAGAGGAGGCAAGGGTTTCTTGCCTGAGGCAAGAAGAGGCATAGGTTTCTTGCCTGAGGCAAGAGGAGGCAAGGGTTTCTTGCCTGAGGCAAGAGGAGGCAAGGGTTTCTTGCCTGAGGCAAGAGGAGGCAAGGGTTTCTTGCCTGAGGCAAGGGTTTCTTGCCTGAGGCAAGAGGAGGCAAGGGTTTCTTGCCTGAGGCAAGAGGAGGCAAGGGTTTCCTGCCTGAGGCAAGGGTTTCTTGCCTGAGGCAAGAGGAGGCAAGGGTTTCTTGCCTGAGGCAAGAGGAGGCAAGGGTTTCTTGCCTGAGGCAAGAGGAGGCAAGGGTTTCTTGCCTGAGGCAAGAGGAGGCAAGGGTTTCTTGCCTGAGGCAAGAGGAGGCAAGGGTTTCCTGCCTGAGGCAAGAGGAGGCAAGGGTTTCTTGCCTGAGGCAAGAGGAGGCAAGGGTTTCCTGCCTGAGGCAAGGGTTTCCTGCCTCAGGCAAGAGGAGGCAAGGGTTTCTTGCCTGAGGCAAGAGGAGGCAAGGGTTTCCTGCCTGAGGCAAGAGGAGGCAAGAATTTTCTGCCTGAGGCAAGAGGAGGCAAGGGTTTCCTGCCTGAGGCAAGAGGAGGCAAGGGTTTCCTGCCTGAGGCAAGGGTTTCTTGCCTGAGGCAAGAGGAGGCAAGGGTTTCTTTCCTGAGGCAAGAGGAGGCAAGGGTTTCCTGCCTGAGGCAAGGGTTTCCTGCCTGAGGCAAGGGTTTCTTGCCTGAGGCAAGAGGAGGCAAGGGTTTCTTGCCTGAGGCAAGAGGAGGCAAGGGTTTCCTGCCTGAGGCAAGAGGAGGCAAGAATTTTCTGCCTGAGGCAAGAGAAGGCAAGGGTTTCCTGCCTGAGGCAAGAGGAGGCAAGGGTTTCCTGCCTGAGGCAAGGGTTTCTTGCCTGAGGCAAGAGGAGGCAAGGGTTTCTTGCCTGAGGCAAGGGTTTCTTGCCTAAGGCAAGGGTTTCTTGCCTGAGGCAAGGGTTTCTTGCCTGAGGCAAGAGGAGGCAAGGGTTTCCTGCCTGAGGCAAGAGGAGGCAAGGGTTTCCTGCCTGAGGCAAGAGGAGGCAAGGGTTTCCTGCCTGAGGCAAGAGGAGGCAAGGGTTTCTTGCCTGAGGCAAGAGGAGGCAAGGGTTTCTTGCCCGAGGCAAGAGGAGGCAAGGGTTTCCTGCCTGAGGCAAGGGTTTCTTGCCTGAGGCAAGAGGAGGTAAGGGTTTCCTGCCTGAGGCAAGAGGAGGCAAGGGTTTCTTGCCTGAGGCAAGAGGAGGCAAGGGTTTCTTGCCTGAGGCAAGAGGAGGCAAGGGTTTCCTGCCTGAGGCAAGGGTTTCTTGCCTGAGGCAAGAGGAGGCAAGGGTTTCTTGCCTGAGGCAAGAGGAGGCAAGGGTTTCTTGCCTGAGGCAAGAGGAGGCAAGGGTTTCCTGCCTGAGGCAAGGGTTTCTTGCCTGAGGCAAGAGGAGGCAAGGGTTTCCTGCCTGAGGCAAGAGGAGGCAAGGGTTTCTTGCCTGAGGCAAGAGGAGGCAAGGGTTTCCTGCCTGAGGCAAGAGGAGGCAAGGGATTCTTGCCTGAGGCAAGAGGAGGCAAGGGTTTCTTGCCTGAGGCAGGAGGAGGCAAGGGTTTCTTGCCTGAGGCAAGAGGAGGCAAGGGTTTCCTGCCTGAGGCAAGAGGAGGGAAGGGTTTCCTGCCTGAGGCAAGAGGAGGGAAGGGTTTCCTGCCTGAGGCAAGAGGAGGCAAGGGTTTCCTGCCTGAGGCAAGGGTTTCTTGCCTGAGGCAAGAGGAGGCAAGAGTTTCTTGCCTGAGGCAAGAGGAGGCAAGGGTTTCTTGCCTGAGGCAAGAATTTTCTGCCTGAGGCAAGAGGAGGCAAGGGTTTCCTGCCTGAGGCAAGAGGAGGCAAAGGTTTCCTGCCTGAGGCAAGAGGAGGCAAGGGTTTCCTGCCTGAGGCAAGAGGAGGGAAGGGTTTCCTGCCTGAGGCAAGAGGAGGGAAGGGTTTCCTGCCTGAGGCAAGAGGAGGCAAGGGTTTCCTGCCTGAGGCAAGAGGAGGGAAGGGTTTCCTGCCTGAGGCAAGAGGAGGCAAGGGTTTCCTGCCTGAGGCAAGAGGAGGGAAGGGTTTCCTGCCTGAGGCAAGAGGAGGTAAGGGTTTCCCGCCTGAGGCAAGAGGAGGTAAGGGCAGCTGCCTCCCGGCAGGGCCTTCCGCCGGCCTGCTTCCGGGTAGGTTCACAGCTCCTCTGTTCCACTCGCACAGTTTCCTGACCCTGAACAGCCGAGCGCCAGGTGTTGGCGAGGCTCATTTAGCGAGGCTGGCCGGAACGAGCGCCAATCTTCCTCCCTCTATAACGTCAAAAGAAGAGCCCAGTGACGTCACCAAGTAGAATGACGTCATCCGGTGTGCCGAGCGTGTCGGCCAGGCGGAGCAGAATAAATTGTATCCTAGAGTGGCAGAGAATGTTACGCTAACTGCCATTTCGATAAAAAGGGAAGAGAATATCACGGACCAGTTCAAACACTCACACACACGCACACACACACACACGCACACACACACTTACACAAAGAAACAAACATAATTCAATTTGTACCTGTGCATACATTCTCTCTCTCTCTCTCCCTTCTCTCAAAGTTCCTAGATGCACTGAATTCAAGAGTATAAAGTTAAAAGTGAAACCTAAGCAGGATCTACCGTTTGGATAAACATGCACTATATTCACTAAACTGCCCAATGCTGCGATCGGTGAAACACAACCTTTACACAAGCTGCCTCTGCCGATGTCGAGTCCTGCGACGGGCTTGACCAAGGCTTCAGGTCTTGTGCCTCGGTTCTGAAAGTTCTTGTGACCTGTCTTCTTGGCTGCCGCCGGCGTAGATGTTGAGAGGTCTTGCTTATGAAGGTGAGAGGAGCCACATCCCGACGATATTGTAGGTCCTGCAACCCTGGTGAATGGCGCGGTCCTGCAGCACGTACAATTTTTTTCCATTTTTTTTGTTTTTTGCACGTTCCTGCACACGGTCCAGTTTTATTACTCTTCAGTCTTACATGCGAGATTATTTTCATTTATTCGCTTTAAGCTATGATTGTGGATATCAATAGCTATCTAAACCAGTACCGTCTTATTAGTTCAAAATGAAAAAGAAATTGTTACACGTATATGATTAGAAAAGATACTGAACATCTTGAAATAAAAAACACAAATTCAAGAGAACACGGACTTAGGCTTAACGAAACCCATTGATTAAGACTAGAAAAGGTATATCCAGAGATTGGGAAAGTACAATATATATCAAAATTGTAAAGCAATTCTCTCTGCAGTCAGCCTTCTCTCTCTCTCTTCTTTTCTTTCTCATCAAACCCCTTTTTCCTCTTTCTTTCTCACTATACCCCCTTTCTCTCTCTTTCCTTGCCTCTCTCCTTCTTTCTCTCTCATTGTCATTTTTCTCAGCCTCTCTTCTCTCTCTCTCAATCTCTCTTTCATTCTCTCTGTCTCTCTTTCATTCTCTCTGTCTCTCTTTCAATCTCTGTCTCTCTTTCATTCTCTCTGTCTCTCTTTCATTCTCTGTCGCTCACTTCCCCTCGCGCGCGCGGGATCCGCCCGGGCCCTCGGCGCAGAGAGCAAACAGCGGGTATTAGCAGGCGTCAGCGTGAGTGACAGGGCGGGCGAAGGGCGTGCTGCGGGGCCGCTCGCCGAGATTGAGGGGCTGCTCGCTCGAGATTATACGCAGCGCATGCCGTTGGGCGGCTCGGATTCGCCGGCACTAATGGCGCGGCGTTCATACGCGAGGAGGAAAATGACATCATGCCTGAGTTGCAAGTAAGAGGAGGAACAGGAAACGGCTTCATGAGAATGTCGAGAGGAATGATTTCGATGGCGACTTTGATATAAAAATTCTGAAGCACTGGAACACGAAGTGAGACTGTGTATGTGAGCGAGTGTGTGCGTGTGGTTCTGTGGTTGTCTGTGCAATAAATTCACACACACACACAAATACACACACACACACACACACACACACACACACACACACACACACACACATATATATATATATATATATATATATATATATATATATATATATATATATATATATATATATATACATATGCACACACATCTATTAATCTATACATCCATATACAAATAACAGCAAAGAAATACGCTACGTGTATACGTGAGTATTTCTATGCTGTTATTGGTCGAGAAGTATCTGTTCTATAAACGTTAGTTAACGCAATAAAGTTTCATTTATCGGAGAGGGCGCCTGCTTTCCTGAAACTGCGGAATCTGGTGAGGTGTGATGACGTCATGAGTCCTCTACCGCTGCGACATCAGTCTGGGAGCAGATGTGCAAAATGTTTGCATTGGCAGGAAACTTGTCGATGTTAATTGCTTGAGACTTTACTTGCTAATTATATTGTTTTGCTTCGAGCAGGCTAAGCCACGAACGCCAGCCAAGGCGCACGTGGCGGGCGGGGCCCAGACCTCTCTCGAAAGCGGCTCTCGCTGCCTTCAGTGCCTGAGACTCCACTGGCACTGCCTTTACCACCCTCATGCTGGCACGCGCGCACGCCGCTGGCCTCTAATTTATATTACCTACATGATTACTTATCTATTGTTATTAGTATTTTTATCCTTAACTGTGGCTGTTATCATAAATGTTACTGCTAGAACTACTTATGCATTTGATGTTATCAGCAGCATTATTAATCCAGTGCTGTGATTGCTATTGCTCTTGTTATGATTATCACTAATGTTGTTTAATGTATTGTATGGCAGAGCAAGTGCCCCCCCCCCCTTACTGGCAATGCACTGGCGTCCTTTGGCCTCCCTCGTCCCTCCGCCACAGTGAGGGCGCTGCAGTGGCCTTGCCCCTGGCGCTTCGATACTCCTGCCTTACTAGAGGAGGCGTTTGCTCCTTTAACCTACCGAAACTGCAGTTGGGACACCACCATGTACCCAATCTGCTGGTATTCCAGGGGGAGCGTCACAGCCCCCTCCTCCCGCAGCACTGACGATGTACTGAGACATTGCTGTGTCCCTTGGTTATTACTGTGCAGAGAAAGTATCGCCGTGCTCCCACCCTTGGTAATACAGATAAGGCAGTGATCTGCTCACCCTACCGGCACTGCAAAAGGGGCGTCCCCCCCCCTCTCCGCCCCGCAGGGTGTCACGTGCGGCGGCTCAGGCTGG
>NC_091556.1:223138-228138 GCF_042767895.1 Penaeus vannamei
CAAACACATTCACTGTACTATTGGTTAGTCATTCCTTTGAGTATTTCCAAGGGAGAAGGTTTGCAGGACCGCGCGGGCGTTCTCGAGGCAGGCAAGGGCGTGGTGGCGCTGACTCCGGGCCAGGCGGGCTCAGAGTATGAAGCACTCATTACTCTCTTGCATGTAAATGCCATGGGCTATTTTTATTTCAGACCATAGAGGGGTTTGTCATGAATTCATATTTGTATATCTATTTTTCTTGCGCCACTTACGTTCTTATGTCGTTAATCCACCAGAAGTATAACGTTCCCATCTGAGAAACAATTCGCACCTTTGCCTTGTTTTTCTTCCACCCGCCGCGTCTCAGGCCCAGGGCGGCATGGTGTGTCCGGGCACGAGTTGCCAGGCTCTGCGCCACTCCACACGGACATGCATGCGCGCATATTGCTCTAAAAATGTTCACATTGCGTATAATTCTGACATCTTTAGCAGACATCATCTAACAGCCTGTGCAAAGGACATGCAGCTTTAATTAATTCGTACAGCAGTTTCACAAACTACCTGTGTGATATTCGAAGCTTGGGAAGGTCAGACATTTTTATTTTTTATTTTTAGATAACTTTTGACTTTCGTGTTCCGTTTCACTATCAAGTGTATCTCCCTTTTTCAGCTGCTGAAGCCCTCCATGAGTTAAGTCCATGCATACAGATCTCTCTCTCTCTCTCTCTCTCTCTCTCTCTCTCTCTCTCTCTCTCTCTCTCTCTCTCTCTCTCTCTCTCTCTCTCTCTCTCTCTCCCTCCCTCTCTCTCTCTCTCTCTCTCTCTCTCTCACATATATAAGTCGGAGCAGTAAGGAACTGGCCGCTCGACCGCATCAATCCTGCGGTTTCGTGCTCATGCTACTCTACGGACATGTCCCCGACGTTCACTTGGAGATGGGACCAGCTTTGACCTTGATATCTTAAAGTGTGTACGCATATACATATTTGTGCACACACGCACACACACAAACACACACACATACACACACACACACGCACACACACATAAGTGTACACACCTAAATAAAAATATATATTGTTCCCAATCTTGTCATCTATCTACATCTCTTTCTCTCTCTTATATGTATATATGTTACACGGAATACATGAAATTAGGGATTACACTAATAGCTGTGACCATAGACAAATACAGTTATTACGTGATATCTCAAAAAAAAGTTAATATAAGATATGATTCCCATAGAGCAGTTTGCACGGTATTTCAATAATGCATTGACATAAAAAAAAAAAAATGATTAAAAAGATTGCATGAAATCCCTGATCATTTCATATATATATATATATATATATATATATATATATATATATATATATATATATATATATATATATATATACACATGTGTATGTGTTTAAACGCGCTTATATATATATATATATATATATATATATATATATATATATATATATATATATATATATATATATATATAATTTTTTTTTTTTTAAGAGAGAGAGAGAGAGAGAGAGAGAGAGAGAGAGAGAGAGAGAGAGAGAGAGAGAGAGAGAGAGAGAGAGAGAGAGAGAGAGAGAGAGAGAGATGTGTATACACACACACACACACACACACACACACACATATGTATACACAATATGTAACACACAGATATATATAAGCCGCTTTTTGTTGCACTTGCATGCATCACTGTAGTTTGCGGTAAATTGTCTCATTCCTAGAAAAGCTATATTATAATTGTAACCAAACTACATATTTAAATTACTTTACCATCTTTTAACTATTGAATCGCCTGGGTCAAGCAGTCAAACAGCGCACAAGAAATGCTGACCGAAGGCTGATCTCGGTGTCTGGCACCTCGTCAGGAGTGAAGGAGGGAAACGACGCCCTTTTGACGAAGGCCAATTCCGGCCCGAGGGCGGCCGACCGACGTGGTGGGGCGCAGTGGCCGAGGGCTGTGGCCGCGCCCGCCTCCTCGGCCGAGGCGGATCCAACGGCGGCGGAGAGTGGAAGCGACTCTGTTGACGATGAAAATATGATCCGCTAAACAGTTTTATTGGAAAGATGAGACGGCACTTTTCAAACCAAACATGATTTCATCTTCGAAATTAAAGATGAATCAATCTTGATTTCAAAACTGTTGTCTCATCTTTCTAATAAAACTGTTTAGTGATTTTTGTTCTTTCTGTTTTGTCACAGCAGCGAGGGCACAACAGGCGTCCTTCGCGGAGACAGCGGACGCTCCCTGCCTGGCGGCGACACCTACAAGGAGGAACATTTGAAGCTGATCATTAGGAGTAGGAAGACGGGGCAGGATTAATGGGATTCTGGAGAAATAGGAAACGTTCTTCAGCGAGGGCTCAGACGGGCTGATAAACACCTGCATTGAGCGAATGAGAAATTCGTTCGTCCCGCGCCCAGCGCAGGAGAGGGAGGGCAGAGGATGGGAATGAGGCTGAGGACGATTTTCATAAAGTTTACCGACACTACTTGGCGAGGAAACTAATACGACATAAAAAGTTTTCCATAAACGATATCTAAAGTTTACTACCGGTGAACGCAAACGCCATGAATTATGACAGCAAAGTGTCCACTGATATCGCCTTCTTTATTCATTCAAGGTTTTATATATATATATATATATATATATATATATATATATATATATATATATATATATAGATAGATAGATAGATAGATAGACAAATAGATAGATACATATACATATACACAATTTTATATGTATATCTGTATATATATATATATATATATATATATATATATATATATATATATATATATTTACATACACATATGTATATACATACATACATACATACATACATATATATATATATACATATATATATACATATATATATACATATATATATATAAATATATATATAATATATATATACATACATACATACATACATATATATACATATATATATATATATATATATATATATATATATATATATATATATATATAAGTATAAATATGCATACTCACACACACACACACACACACACACACACACACACACACACACACACACACATATATATATATATATATATATATATATATATATATATATATATATATTGGGCACTTTGAGGTCACAGGCTAAACTATGGAGGATATATGCAAAGCAAGAGACCGTAGAAGTACAGAGTCAGGGCCAAACTGTATGTGGACACGCCCTGGCTTCATATCAACTTCTGCCCCTAAGCCCTATGGTAAATGGGCGGCCCGGGGCAGGTAGGCCTTGCCAGTCCTCCTCATTGACAACATATCACATAAACAGAATTGCTGGGAGCAGGGGGCACTGCCCTCTTACGCAATGAGTGAAGTGGGCTGTGGGTCCCGTTGGGAGGATGACTGGTGGGGAACAGGATGGGAACAGGAGATACATGTCCCGCCTGTTCCCTGACAGCTACCAACTCAGTGTGAGGCCTGTGGGGCAAAGCTAAAGGGAATGCCACAGCCTTCTGCCTCCCTTTATAAGGGCAATGTCGTCGAGGATGACAGAGGTGTCGTTCACCCAGTATGACTGCCTGAGGTTTAACCTCAAGGAGGCTTTCCAGGTAGGAGCTTGGAACATTTAATCTTTACCACAGGATGATCAATTATCCCTGCTATCAAGGCAAGGGTAATATCAGGAGCTGATCACAGTAGTGAGAACAATCTCCTCTTGGACTTTGTTAGAGAATGAGAATTTCTGGCTTCTGGTATCAGAGCTCCAACCTGCATTGCTGGACTTGATAGAGCAATAAGGGTACTGTGACTAAGATCAACCATATTCATGTTAGCACTAGCTAGGAGATTCCTTCAGAACTGTAGGGTTTACTGGAGTGCAGAGTTCTGTTGTACTAACCATAGATTGGCTGTGGTTAACCTTTGGATCCACTTTAAAACCACCCGTTTCACCAGGTGTTCCACTTGAACAGATTGAGGGAGGAGTGCACCCAGAAATTTGCCACAGCTATCAGTGCTCGAAAATCTGACAGACCCTGTAGCACTGTGAAATTCCTTCGGGTATGAAATATAATGCAATGCAAGAGTCCCTTGGCTAACACCCGAGGTCAAGGCAGAATTTCATCCCACTGGATACACTAGAGGCCCTAGATGCATGCCATATGGCTCAGCTGAATGGCAGTTGTGATTTGCACTGTTCCTTGGTGCACAGGGCTCAGCCAGTGGTGAGAAGGGACAAGGACAAGTTTATCAAGAATCTTGATGAGGAGGTTGAAGGTCATTTCTTGGTAAATGACTATCGTATTGCCTAACAGAACTGAACTCCAGGCCCTTCTCACAGATGAATGCACTCTGCTCTGTGGATGGAAGGATCATTTCAGATCATGTTGGGGTTTGTGAATAGGGAAAGGGGATCGTTGGGACTGTAGCAACTACCATGGCATCACACTGCTCAGTATATCAGGCAAGGTTTTCGTTCACATTCTTCTGAAACGGATCCGTGATCACCTACTAAGGCACCAGAGACCAGACTAGCCTAGATTCACCCATGGTAAAACCACAATAGACTGCATCCTAGCACTTCAAGTCAATGTAGAACCATTGGTTGTGGTCGCAGCCTACATCGACCTCTAGAAGACATTTCACTTGGTGCATTATGAATTGCTATGGAGATCCTGACACTCAGGAATTCCGACACAGGTTATTGAATCAATAGCAAACATGTACACTGGTACTGAAAGTGCTGTAAAGTGTGGTAGGGACCTGTCGGGAGTGAGGCATGGCTTGCACCAACATGCATCTCAATGCCTTTTGTATCAAGTCACTATGCCAGATCATTGGGTACTATTGGCAGGACCATGTGGCCAGCCTACGAATACACCATGAGAGCGGCATAAGACCTATTATTTGCATAATCTGGGATTACCAACTCAGGCTATACGGGCAAAAAGGTCGTTTCTCTGGGGATGATTCTGCCCATCAGGATGTCTCTTTACGAGACAATCCTGGGTGGAGGA
>NC_091556.1:238138-243138 GCF_042767895.1 Penaeus vannamei
AAGAGATCCACACATACAGAATGGGCTAGACTAGAATGTATCCGCTGTCATAACATAGCCCCTCCCTTTTGCACGTAACAAGCCTATTTCTATACTGCTAGAAGATAATGGCTGGTGTTATTGCGGATCTTGCAGCGATCTCACAACTGCAGATATTCCTTGTGCATCGAGTTCTGCAAGCACCGTATGAAACTCTAACTTGAAATATCTTTTGGAAGCATTTCCCATTTATCTTGTGCAGGCTGCAGTGCTTTTATTTTGTGGCTAGGATCTGGACAGGTATTTGATGAAGACGGTCGGTCAAAATTGAAAGTACTGACCTTCAAACACACTAAAGGTAAGCTATTAGGCAATTTTGAAGAAGCGCAAAATAGGGAAAGCTATGTCAATGTTGGGCGCACGTGTGACCTTACAATTTCTTATAGGAACTAAATCTTAGTGTGACCAAGAACTTTCAAGTTATTACCCGATTAATTCTTTATAACACCATTATAATACTTTCAGCAAACAGCCATCTTACCTGCATAAAAACGTAACGTGACTCATCTCAAAAAGTAATCTCTGATGAATATATTATTTATAATTCTATATTAATTTTCTTTAGGAAAAGGAAGATATAACCGTTTGTTTGATCGCAGCAAAATACGACTGGAAATATCACATGATAGATATAGTTTCGAAAAAATAAAAGTTTTAATATTAATTGTAACAGGCATATTCTGGCCTAAGAAGGTATATTTCGGTCTAGCGTAGGCATAAAGAATGCTTGGCCCAATTATACACGTCTTGCTGCCCTGGGCCTAAGGCTTCCACGGAATTCCAGTGAACGACCTCGGGTGAGGGGCTGAGAGGGCCGCCGGCAGGAAAGGGGCGGTCGGCAGGTCAACGCTGTGAACCCCCATAATCGTAATCTGTCACACTACACAAACACACACACACACACACACACACACACACACACACACATATATATATATATATATATATATATTTAGCATAGATATATAGATAAACAAACATGATCTATTTATCCAACTACCTATTTATTTCTCTGCTTGTTTATATATGTCTATATATAAATATTTGTGCGTGTGTCTTTCTGTTTATCTATATTTACACAGAAATCCAAACTGTGGATAGCTTAATTCATTCTCATATGGCGGATGGGTTACATCTGCCATTCGACTGGTTGTGGGTGTGAGTTGTGGCTGCGTGCTGGAGTCGAGATGGAGGTTTACGGGTGGATCCGGGAAGGCTCCCCGTCAGTGAAGGCCTGGGAAGGCCTTCTGTTGCTGCTGCTTGTCCTAGTCGTGTTCAGTTGGAGGATCGTGAATTGCTGGCCTCTTTCAACTGCCTCAGAGGATAAGGAGGTAGTAAATGGGTTTCGATGGTGCCACCCAGTTTATTACAGGTGTAATTGTACATAACTTGTGGAATGGAATCATAATATTACATTGAAAATAAGTGAGACTATATAACAAGGGTCATCGTGGAGGGGGTGTGGTGGAGAGTGTTACAAGTGATTGTTCAGATTCAAGCATGGTTTTGACATACAATGTTGCTACTGATTCGCGCTATTCTAGTTCAAGGCAGTCAACACCAATGCGCTCTTGTGGTCTGATGTCATTGAGAACTGGACAGTCAAGAAGATAATGTGCAATGGGTTGGCTGACAACTGTTTGACAATGGCTGCATTCTTGGCAGTCATCCTTCAATCTCCCAGCTGCAGTGATAGCCAAGACGAAGCCTGTGAATAACCATTGCTTCCTTCCTGGGCATGGCACTTGGGGTTGTGAAGGATTCATATAATCTATGATCTGATGGCGTGAATGTAGAATGATCTAAGTATATGATACCCAGCTAAGAGCTTGGAGCTTGTGAGTCGTCGAAGAATCTTGATTCTGGACTTTGCCTCCATCGTATCAGATCTTGTCTATTGGTGCTGTGTCACTGCTGGTCTTGAGGGCTCTCTTGATTTTGAGCTGTGTGAATGGAGTGTCAGTTACGAATGAAAGGATAATGGCTGTCTATATGATGGTTTCTCTTTCTGGCTGCAAGCTCTAGATCCTGTTGAGAGTAGAGGGTAGCTGAAAATTACTGCTTCGGGAATTGAAAGACTAAATGATTGAGTTTGCAACCTATAACTGTTGAGGGTGACAGGGTTGCTTCCTGTATGGAATGGACATGGAGTTACTGCTGGCAGCAAAGATGTGGTCTAGTCTTGGAGACGATTTATGTTATAGACTTGGAGTTTTGTATCTTAAAAGGATATGCTGACTCCTGAGTCTCAATGTCCTGACCACAAGAACTCAGAAGTGGCAGTGGTTCAACATAAATGCCCTTACGAACAAGAATGGAGAGCCCTCTGCCTCCTTTAGGGATATGGTAGAAATGGAAACCTGTGTAGTCTGCTATGGAGATACTGGATTTGAGTATACTTGTAGCAGGACATATTGTTGTTCAGCAAGGGCTAGATGAGTGTAGGCAGATTTGATTTGAGTCCAAGGATGTTCCAATACTAATCATTATTGGAGTCGGTACTGATGTCTGAATCTGCATAATGGATGTAGCCAATGTCTGTGATTAGTTTATCATCTGGAATGTGAATTACAAGTGGAGTGCCATCTTTGTTGAGGATATGGTGACTGCCAAGTGGTGGGAAGTTCAGGTTGAAGTCGTTGTTCTGATAGGACAGCTGTTCGTCCAGTGGGTAATGTTACAAATAGTGTTGCGAATTTTCATTATATTGGCTACTGTGCTGGAGAGGACACTAAGTTGAAGTAGCCAAAAACACCTTGAAGAATAAAATAAATAAAGAAATTATCTGTTTGTGAACAACAGCAATCTGTTGTGATTTGATTAATGTAGTTTGAAAGATCTCCGAAGTAGCAGGTGGTCACTGAAATCCCGCAGACAGGTAATCAGAGCTTGTGCATTCACACACTCGCCGAGTGTTATTGCCACCTTGACGCAAGCTTGTGGTCCCCCGAAAATTGAGGACTTCCCTTTGCACATCTGGGAAGCCTCCAACACGGGAGGGTGTGACACGATCACCTACACGCCATACACAAGCGAGAAACCAAGTGATACCATCTAAGTTCTTTGTTTGGGAATCAGTGGCGAGATACACACTTTCCCCTGCCATTGAGTACCTTGGTTTCCTTCTGGAAACTCAGGTGGCTTGATCTTTGGGCACAATGATCATGCCCTGATCTCTGGCAACCCGGATTGTTAAGCGGATTTGCCTCTGCTTCTCCAGTGCTCCAATTGGTAGGCATTGTAAGGTTTACGTGGTATCTTGAACACCTTGGGGTTTTAGAATCTCACTCAGAGTCTGTCTCCAGCCTGGGCTTGGGGCCTTTGGTTGTGGGGGCAGCTGATTATGCTTCCATCTGTTTTTTAGAGGATGTCTGAGAAGTCAGACTTCTCTCGGTTTGGGATGTAGGCCTGGAGAAGCCAGCCCTTGAGCCCAGCAGTTGGATTATTTCATGGACAGACTTTCTTTTAGATGATTTTTCTGTCATATAAATTTTTACAGGAGACCTGACACATTCAGCCACATTTGCTTTCTTCAGGTCACTCGGAGCCTTGTAAGGTTTCAGGGTGACTGCCATAGTCTTTTTTTTTTTTCTTTCTTTTTTTGCAAGATTCATCATCTTTATGGTCAATACGAAGGGTCTTTTTATTAGTTTTATTTACCATATGCTTCAGCATTTCCTTCAGCTTCTTGCGCCCCCACCTATCACGGAGTTCAACAAGGAGAAGCTGTGTGTTAGAGCACATTCTCTAACGGCTACAGGCTTAGTGAAAAGGTATATGCAACCATTGGTTATTTGGCAAGGCTCCTACAGGACCTGTGTGAGGCAAAACAACACAGTGACTGGTTGGCCCTAGCCTCCCAAGAGATCAGCCAGTTAACCTGGTCGGGCTGGGATCAGGCCATCCGTCTTGCAGGAATTGAGGACCAAAGAAGTATGTTGCGTACTCATTCACGGCATCGCTCAACCTCCACAGTGCACAGGACTGCCACGTATGGCAAACGCATGGATAGGTCAAGGAACCCCTGCAGAGAGACCAGAGGTGATGCAGACACACCTACAGGATAAGCATCATTAATAAGAGCATTGCTAAAAATTTCCCAGGTAGTCAATGAGGGAGGCCGCCTCAACTGGAGTAAGAGAGGGCGTCCCAAAGACCTGCTAGCCTATTAAGGTGAATTCGGGTGTATCAAACTGAGAGGATACCACCTCTATATCGGTTATAGCCCCTTTCTAAGGAGCCAGTCAGTGGGAATGCCTACCAAGAAGGAGAGAGAGCTATCATAGGATCAACACACCTGAGAGAGGAAATTTATTTCTGGTGAGCCACTCCAAAGAGCTCTTCATGTCACACCATCAAAGCGATAAGGGGCCATGTGTTCAGTCTAGCACAAACTAATGCAAGGCCGAACAGGTGCTGAGGGCGTTGACAAGGGAGGGAAGGCAAACTACCTGTCTAATCATGGCTAACAGAGAAAGATAACGTGGCAGCCACGAGGAGGTCTGCTTGACCAACCCCTAGCAATGAATGACAACTCCAAGTGAACCGTTAGGCAGGCACGCTAAGGCCCCCCAGACACACCCTCTCCTGTGGGAGGTAAAGGTCTCGCTCTGTATAAATGTATTATTTATTGTATTTACTTTGTTTACTTTGGTAACTAGATCTTAAAGCAATTCAAGCGCACTCTCAGCTACACCAACTTGGTGTGTGTGCTCAGGTCGGAGGATGATTTCCACGCTCAGAAAATTACTTCATCGCACTAAGCATGATGAGTCTTATGCCTGGGCGAGGAAAGGGTCCCCGAGAGATGTTTTCCACGCCCAGAAGGTAGCCATCATGCCCACACATCCTCACATCACATCATACTATAACATACCATATTCTGTTTTAATTTGTCTTGAGTGACATTACTATAATTCTATACTTCACCTAATTATCTTAATTATTTCACACCACAACTT
>NC_091556.1:285638-288138 GCF_042767895.1 Penaeus vannamei
AATTCTGTTGCCAAATGATATGTATTGTATGCATAGGACAGAACAAACACCTCATATTGTAATCCGCAAAACAGTCCACCGCACACAATGGAGCATTACACTCCTGAGACACTTCTATGTTCGTGCGTACACTTTATGCAGCGCGCGCGCCTGTGTTTGAATTCACTGGTATGCATATTCCGAATTTTATCACTGGTAAAATTACGTAACGCTTTGCTTTGCCGAGAAAATGACCATTTGCTTTGTAATTGCGACCAAAAGCAGTAACGTTTTGGCCAGTAAAGTTCGAACGGCGGTCACACGGCCAGGTGCATTTCCATAAGAAGTAAGGGTTCCAGTGCCCTCACAAGACCTTCAAGATTTCACGGGAAATTAACCATGTTAGTTTCTGAGCGGCTTCTGGCCAAGAAGAGAAGGCAGGTAATCGTTTCAGAGTGCAATAGCAAATGAATGGGAGGGGCTGGAAGGAGATAAAAATCGGTGGGGTTTGTGCTTAACGGAGCGCCGTCCTGCCTTTCCCTGGCGTCGAGAATCATCCGACCTGCCCGAGCGTGGCCGACGACAAGTGCGCGTGAAATCCTACGCAAACTGACCATGTGGGAATCCTGAAAGCGTCAACCGCAACATTAGCTAACAGATGATAGTAAACCATGTACAGACAGAAAAAAATATCGTTACTCTTCACACGAACTAATATGAAAAAAATGGACGAAGTGCTGTGGAACAGTGAGGCAAGCCATTTAGCACGTAATCCTACGAATATAGGTTTTGCGATACAGTCACATTATTATGGACGCGCTGGAGTCATTAAAATCAATAAAACACAAGTTTGATTATATGTATGTTAACTGAAAAATATATAGAGTGGCAACACAAGTGTAGTAAAAAAGGAAAAAAAAAGGAAAGCAGCGCAATCAATAACCAAAAGATGGCGCTGACAGTTTACATTTCGTTGAAGTTTATATTTCTCGCAGTTGGATAGAGCTAAGGAAAAGGTGGATGCATGTTGAAGCTCAAGAGAAAAGTATAAAAAACTATCAAACTATTTATATAAATGTCTACACATATCTACACCCTATTTAGGGTATGAGCAAATATAATGGCTGTATCAAAGGGTTAAATCCTTCCTACAGCTATATCAGAGGGTTAAATCCTAAGTACATTTCCATCAAAGGGTTGAATATTTCCTACTCTCTAATTTCCTTGGTTATGCCCATTTCTTCCGAGTTCAGTTTTCCGTCACACTGTTTATTTATATGAAACAATTCCAAATATTTTTCTTGCACAGTGACTGTTTCGAAAATTTGTTATTGCAAATGGAAAAGTCAAAATCTGGGAATGACCACTCTCTTCTTCCGATCTATCAGATGTCGCTGCACGGTAAATGAGCGGTCGTGTCTTCCAGTTATTTTCTGTTTGATTTTGTGCAACCCTCTCAAACGTATAACGAAGCTCAGATGTTTGCACGAATTTCTTTATAATGTATATTTGTTAAGTAATATAGGAACGTGTTGATCAAAAGGAAAGGAATACGGGTTAATCATTCCAATAATTTGCATTCCCTCCTCTGCTGCAAGGCAACCTGTAACCCGTGACGCGCTCCCGCCATCACTTACTCCGTCGCCAGAGAGCATACGGCGCACATGTCATTCTCTATCCACATGTGCAGCATTACAAATGATTTATGCAAACCACGGCCATCAGAGGTCATGCAGTACTTTATTTCATTTCAGGCATTTTAATCATTTGATTTATTAAGCAGGTATTGGATATGACGACACGATGTTCTTATTCACCATCTAAGTTATGGCGAGTAAAATAATGTAAAATACTGATTCTTCTATTTTTTAGATAATTAAAGATTAAATTTATGAATACGTAGACAAAACTTGGCATAGTCATCGAAATATTTGGTTCATTAGTCTGGGTCCTCGAATATTGTAATAAGATCGCCGCACAGCTTCACTTGCCACGGGAGAGGCCAACGAAAGTTGCGTTCAGCTCCCCCTGGACCGCAAGTAAAGGGATCGACACTTTTTCTGACTGTATAATCAAGGGTTACTGTTGTGTTGATAAAATTGTGACTGTAGTTTTGTTTTACTTGTTAAGGACTCGAGTTTACTTTTACTTGTTTTCTTAAGTATACGGTACATACATTATATGTACATGGTCACTTCCTATATTTCATCTGCTTTTCCTACCTTTCAGATGAGTATATCACGTGGTACGGATTTATTTGTTGATTTGTTCTATTGTGCTTTTGTTAATTTAATTCATCCTCTTTTATATGACTATATTTCTATATTTGGTCTAATAATATGACCTGCGAAAGCTTTTGAAGTCAACGTTCACGACCGTTGGGCCACGCTGATAAAATCTATTTGGAAAGCTGTTAACGTAAACAATGGCCGACGTCTGATACCTTCGCATTTACCGGATTATTGTCCGGTTTCCTTGCTGAATCTAATATGGCATAGACTTCTTAATATTTACTGAGCGT
>NC_091556.1:295638-300638 GCF_042767895.1 Penaeus vannamei
CTTCTTCAAGCACTTCACGTCAGCTCAGTTATTCGACTATACAACTATTCAGTGGTAAATGTAGCCGCGATTTCCTCTGTTTTTGTGCAAATACGATGGTGTTGAGTTTGCAGTTGGGCTGTTAGTCAATTACATAATCATAACATCATATTAATATACCACAATCTGATTTGTAATTGAGATATCTCTGGGTCATGAGCGGGATAATTAGGTTTTCGATAAATTATCCTGTTCTGTAGAACTTCAGAAATATGATCAGCTACAAATTAATGATGAGGCGACGTAGGTGACTGAAATCTAGCACTTACGCATCTGTTCTCTGTATTCATCGATTATCGAGCATCTATCTACGAAAAAGCGTCTGAAAAGAATAGGAATTGTTAAGATTTCCTTTTCCTATATCACTAGCCATCTAACTCCAAACAAGATGTTTTCGAATTTCCGGCAGTCCGTTCAAAGTGTAAACAGACCTTCAAGAGCTCTACCAGAACTACCCTGACGTACATACCGTACTCAATAACAAGGCTGCCTTCTCTCTGACCGACAAGGAGTGTGGAAGTCCTTAAAAATCCTGGCGTTGCATCCTTTATATTTCGTTGGCCAAATTGTAATATCTGTAGTTTACACATGTATAGTTTAAAGTAAATGAGCTTGACATAATTTGAAGTTTTCGAAGCCAAATATATATGTATTTATAAAAGATATAACTATATATATTCAATCTATTGCATATTACTCGTCATAAACATTGAGGAAAACTCTTAATATCTTTAAAAACACCTTTTTGTGCCTTGGTTTCCTGCATCAGGCATGATTCAGGCCTTGCTTGAGGCATACGTTTTAACATATGATGAGCATATTTCATTAAGTATCTGATATAATCCAAAGGCGACAATTATCTTATTTCTTGGTCTACGGATCCGCCGCACTTGTTTTTCCAGATTTTCGAAAATAAAAATAATTAAGAATTTTTTTCCCCACCGGCCCTGTTCCGATACCATTTGATTACGATGTTTTAATTTTTTATTATTATTTTTTTAAATTTTTATTCTATTATTATTATTTTTTAGTCAGTTAAACCTATAGAAATCTCCACAATCGATGTCACAAGCACAATATGTCACCGGTCATTCCTGTCTGTGGTTCAAAAACGATACTGATTCCAGACGTTATATAATTTCGTCAACGGTATTTCACTTACATTTTACCGCCTGTCACATGTTTCCAGAAGTAATATCCGAAAATCAAGGGATAAAGTAATTATGTCCTGAACATATTGCTTCTACTGCTTGAAATATACTTGACACCACTCACTGGCCCTTCGTTGGAACTGCTGAATTTCAACCAGATATGTAATAACAGCATAAATAATAAAAATAAAACATGCTAAAACATCCGCCTTAGGAACAGTACGGTGTTCCCTAAAGGCTCAACTTTGGGGCCAGAGCCATTTCGGAAAGTAATATTAATTCCCTGTAGGCAACTGACAAAGAAAAACTAGGTTCTTTGTATACAGTGGTAAAAATATTTTCTTAGACAAAAAAGAAAAAAATGTTTTAGTTTCTTCTTATTGGTGACAAGTTGCCAAGAATTCCTCGTGAAACGAGAGGACTGTCCTGTTTATCTTCAATTCTGTTAAGATTGGTGCTTAACTTAACATCTCATATCTTTACACATACATAACTGTTTCTAAATTTTATTTTATAAGGCCTTCATTTCATTTTTCCTGCAGATATTAGAACGATTCTCTTACGACGTGCGAATACTTTAATTTCATACTTGGCATCAGGTAGTGATAATCTCACTAATGTTTTTGTTATGTGTTAGTACTCTGTAGTTTCTGGATTTAAGTGGCTTGAATCACATTACTCCATTAATTTTGCGTTATCATTAATAAATATTTTGGAGCCAAATAGCAATCTTGTAGTTGGCAATAGATACGACATATCGTAGGTGCCCATGAAAAAATACTCACAAGTCATTTCACTCTTAGTTCAGCAGTATAAGGTGTCTCAGTAATGCCATCATCCTAGCCACTAGTGTCACTGGATGAGGTTCAATATGTGGAAATGTTAGATTTCAAATTTATCGCTCAATATCACTTCCTAAATGTATAGAGGGTTTTTCTTGTTCCAATAATATATTCAGACTAAAAGCGTTTGACGAGTGTTGCTCTCGACTTCCAGATCTGGCCGACGCGGCATCTGAACACGATATGCCAAAGCTTCGTTGCACCTCGGCGAAGGGTGCTGCAATCCCATTCTCACTGACGAATTCATTTACTTTTCTCCTGACCATAATTAATGAAATAATCTTTTTATATTTGGTTAATCATGTTTGATAAGCTTTGGGGTGGTCAAGTGATGAACCGGTTCCGAAAACATAATACAGGAAGCAAACTGGTTTCAGTGATGTGCTTCATGATAACATTCTCGACGCATAAAGGCATTTAGCATGGTGGAAAGGCCAGACCATCGAAGCAGTCCATTTAAATCAAGCCTACTGTAACTGACATCTTTAGTATATATGAAGTTTGGGTGTTCAGGCCTAACTCTTAAAGAATCGATCACCCTTTTGCACCGTTGGTTCGGTATCCGTTCCATGGCGTATTAGTAGCATATTAACGATACTTACAGCGGAAAGAAACGTGGTCGCTCCTGCCTGCGGAGTCTGGAGTTACAAAATATACAGCGGGATGAGTGGAGTAGTTTTCGAAAAGGTCGAATGAAAGTTTGATTGACGAAACCGAATGGGAAGTAGGATTAAAGAAGGGACAGATGACCTTAGCATTACAGTAACTCAAAATGAAGGAAAATTACTAAAATAACCATGATTAGTGTATAAAATGTATAATGAATACAAAAGGACGTGAAAAAGGCAGTTAGAAAGGGTGTCAAAGCCAATATTTTTGGACAAATGTATACGTCAAATCTGAACAAATAATTGCAATCACACATTATAAGGTTAACATAGATGCATAGGGCAGAGGCCTTGGGCCATAAAAAGGGAAAACAGAGGATGAGATTGGCATGCTGGATGAATTCACTATGGCAAGGAGATGAATGACGTATGAAGAATAAAATGCAGTTGTGTATAAGGGATATGCAGGAGAAGCCCGTATTTTATCCGGAGGCCAAAGGATGCTACTACAGTTAAGAAAGCAGTGGGCAACGACTGGGTGGAAGTCGACATAGGATGAGGTGATTTCACGTCCACACAAGAAGCGGCGAAAGGTAAAGGCTCGGGAGAAAGTGCGGAGATAAGGCCGTGGGAAGAATCCTGTAACACTCACTTGCAATATTAGAACTAAAGCTCTTTTTTGCCAAGGTCAAAACTCAATATAACTTTGCACAATCTACATAGACTCTGTGCCCTAAACAAATTCAGCTTCTATTGTCATTTAAATTTGGTAACGTCCATGATCTCAAGTATGTACAAGAAACGGGTTTCTTTTCTTTTGTCGAGACACGGCAACAGAAATGACAAATCCCATCTGCAAAATAATGGTCACGGTGGAGCGCAAACCATCAGCGTGCGGCCAGGGGCGTAATTTTTGCTTTTTTGGGGGGTGGGGGGCTGGGGTAGCGAGGGAAGCGAACAGAAATTTAGAAAAAATGAGCAATTCTAGGGCATTTCAAACTACAACCGGGCCTGTAAAGGTGTAATATAGTATAAGAAAGGAAATGGTAAGCCAGACCTTGACGGGGACAAACAAATTCGTGGGGAAGGGGGGTCATTCCTCCCCTCCCCCGTTTGACGCCCCTGTGTGCGATCGTACTGACCATCGATTTCAAATAAGAAATCAGTTGAGTTCTATTGCGAAACCGTATCCGTTCTGTGGACACGAGATGAGCAGCGTTGCTCAAAACCGGGGTTTGTTAGAGCACTCTAAACCTCATAGGAATAGATAATATGCATAATATGTACACATGTAACGCCATTGTGTTCTTTAACACATTTTAGAGGAATTACTAGATGAATGCCCATCAAATAAGACGTCGGCGAATCACGAAAGGCCAAATAATCTCAGATCATGTCACTGGGCGCTGGTGCTGTCCTTATTGATAGAATATAAGACAGTCCTTCTTAGATTATACTTCTCTCGTGTCTGATGCGGTTACACGGGGTGGGGGGTGGGGGGTGCTCAGAGACTGGAGAGGGGACCACGTGCCCTTTATCTGGGGTACACTCATATGTAAATAAAACGTCTATCCTAGTTTACTCACAATGCACAATGTTGTATTTTATTTTTTCTCAGAGGAAATAACTGTATGTCAATTTTATTATATTATTATTATTATTTGGTTATCCCCGCGTACATTATTCATGTTTATCATTGGCAAATTTACAAAATCAACGTTTCTTTCTATTTATATGGTATGCTTATTAGTATGTAAGTTATTATTGCTTGTGTCTTCATTTGAATTATGTGAATTTATACATATTGTTGTGTTCTTTCGAAGCACCGCTTTTCCTTAAACTTGCTGAGCAGACCATTGGCTTATTACCTGCTATAAGCTCCAAACCACCTACTTGAACACTGTACATGGAATTCATTCTGGGATTATGAACTCTGCCAAGCGACTTTTCTTTGACTTATGACTGAACCCAACTCGCTCTAAGAACATCCTCTCAAAAGTTTGATATCTTGTCCTTAGTAATGTAAACAATTTTGTTCCACACATCTGTCCCCGGCTGAAACAAAAGCTGTACCTTCTTGTCGAAGTCCTCCTGTGGCTAGATGACCAGAGGAATCAGCTGCTTCGCACCTTTCACACATTCCGGGTAACCTAATCTCCCTTTCGCGCAAGCACTTGCCACTGCATAAATGGACACATCTCGTCAGACAGAGAGACAGACAGAGACGACAGACAGATCAAAACAAAGGGTATAGCTCTCTGCCACTCCAGTCTAGGCACCCGGGGAGACTGGGGTTCCTTGGGGTTTCACTTCTACTCTCCACATAAACCCACAAGCCTAGACCTCTTTCATTCACCTGC
>NC_091556.1:335638-338138 GCF_042767895.1 Penaeus vannamei
TATTATCTCTATATCACTATCGCCCTCTCTAGGTATGTATGTTTTAATATATATATATATATATATATATATATATATATATATATATATATATATATATATAATATCTGTATATATATAGATATATATAGATTTATGTACATATATATATATATATATATATATATATATATATATATATATATATATATATATATATATATATATATATATATATATATATATATATATATATATATATATATATATATATATATATATATATATATATATATATATATATATATATATGAATATATAAACCTCTCTGTTCGGGGATCGATCCCGCGCCGCCAGATCGTGAAGCGACTGCTCTATCCATTCCTCCACCACTCAACATACAGAGAGGTTTATATATTCATGATAAAAAAATGCGGTAGTGCATTGTTTCCATCTTTCTTTAATATATATATATATATATATATATATATATATATATATATATATATATATATATATATATATATGTATATATATATATAGATGTAAATATATATATATATATATATATATATATATATATATATATATATATATATATATATATATATATATATATATATATATAATATGCACACACGCTTAAACACACACGCACACATACAACAACACACGCTTTCTCTCTCTCTCTCTTACACACATCATAATTCTTGATATCCTTTGTTGATGGAGCAGCTGATGTGTTTATAGCTGTCTCAAGCGGTTCCGAATGGCATAGTTAGCCTTTTTAGGGGCCCCGGGCCACGGTGAAGAGGCCCCAAATTGGAATTTACTTAGACGAATAAACAGCGTCAAGTACATATATCATTTTGAATAATGAAATACATGATTTTACTGCAGGGAAAACCCGACCGCGGTTTAATTCAAAAGGAAATATCTCTGTACGTTTAAATGAATATCCAGATGTTGTAAATTGGTCACAGAAGTATTATTCGTCGAACTTACTGAATGCAGAGCCCTCGCCCCTGCGCCCTCAGGTCTTAGCTTCCCCTTCCGTTCCCGAGACACTTCCCTTCGGCGTTGCGAGGCTTTGACCTGGAGGCGATGACACTTCCCTTCTTCCTGAAGGCGTTACTTCATCTTCCTTTCTACTCGGAGGTTTCCTAGAACATATGTTTGGAGATTCGCATCAGTTTGTAATGTCCTGCCACGTATTCCTGCAGAAAGCTGTTTTGCGTTTCGCCTGGTAATTCTACCTTCATACATATAAAAGTTTACTTTATTCATTCTTCGTTAATTATATAATATGTGGAATTCTTGCGATGTAAATTTATTTACTTCTCATTCATTTGTTCTGGCTAAACTGGAATACTATACTGGAATGTTCAAGGAATAATGAAATCTCTGTCTCTGGGAAAGTGCTGTGGAAACCTCATGCTTTATTGGCATCTGGAAGTGCCAGGCTCCAGTGTTCGGGCTCTTCTCTATTGGATGCCTTTATTAAAAGCTATGAAAGGCCATTCTCTTCCATTCTAGGTATGATGAATTAGTCTATATTTGCTGCCTAAGCATTACGCAATTTGTCTTTCCGCCTCTTGTTCCTGATCGACATTTCCGCGCAATGTGATCCCTTGACAGGATGCAAGAATCGGCGCGTTCGTGGCAATCAGGGAACCGGAGAGGCGCACTTCCGCTCTTGAATGGGCCAGTGTATTTGTACGATTGACTGGAACAGGACCGCAGGTCTCGCAGCCCTGTATAGGGTAGTTTTGGTAAAACCTATTTGTGCTCATCTTGCGTTATGGCACCAGGCAAGAATTTCCCGCAATAGGGATAAAAATTTAATTTTTTCCGTAATAGAAAAGCTCTGGAGGGACCGAACCCGAGGCTGTGAGCCTGTTTCGCATTAACAGTATTTTCTGCCGGACAAGGAAGTCTCGCCGCAGCGAAGTGAGCAACAGTCGCTCGCACTCGGGGCGCGGGGGGCCGCGCGAAGGGCTCCCGGGAGGCGGTCTTCGCCAAAACACTTCTCAACCGGTACTAACCAGATTTTTTTGGAGATGTTCCAATTGCCTAGTTTGTTATTAAGCAAGCTACACGCAAGATGCAGGCGGAGCACCATCCTTTGTTTTTTCTGCCATTTCCCCACTTTTGAAAAAAAAAAAAAATCATATATGTATCAACATAAATATGTATACATACCTACACATTCGTCTATACCTTCTCTCTCAATTTCTTAAGTTTAATTGTACCGTATATTCTGTTTTACTTTTTTTTCTATTTCTTTTTTTTCTCGTTAGCAAGACTGGTCAATCAACGAGGCAACAAGTAAGGTGCATTTTTTATGGCGTCTACCACGCTGCCATCTACCTCTTGCCAGTCGCTAGGTGGTGTCACACAAGCTTGGTATGCCAAGGTCGCTGCTGCCGCCCCCCCCCCCCCCAAGCCGCCTACATGGTTGGTCTTCGAAACTTATCATGACACTTCCCCGAACTCTGCATCATAAAGGTTCTTGTAAGAG
>NC_091556.1:350638-355638 GCF_042767895.1 Penaeus vannamei
ACCTTCTAGGTGTTGTGGGAATTCCTGTGGGCTGGGGAGTCCACACACCACTTTAAGTTAACTAAGTTTATTTGCCACCGTGGCTTACTGCTCAGGCGTGGGCAATCATGATTGTGGAATTTTGCATATGTTCGACATAGCACAATATTCTGTGTTCACTGTAAATGCAGATGGTAGATGAAAATATGTCATACTCCATGAAAAAGAATATGGATATTTTTCCACAGCAGGGGTATATCTTCCAATGTATCAGATGAAATTGAATAGTCACATAGTTCTTAATACCTCATGTTACGTGGTCAGAAAGGCTGTATCACATGGCACACCGAGATATAGAGCTCAAGAGTTCGCTTATTTTTCTCGATACACAGTTTACATCTAGATTGGGCTCTCGTATAGGTTACGTCCCGCCTAATGCAGTCCACAATTTCTCCGTCGTCATCTATATTGAAAGAACATGAGTCACTGAAAACTAGTCCAGAGTCCCAAGAAATTAAGAATTCTATTACAACATAGCCAGATTTGTATCCAGACAGTACTAATCTATCAGCGTTACACTCGTATAAGTTGCCCATAGATTCTGTAAGTTCCTTTACCGTTGCTAACGCGGTTTCTTTTAACACGCAGTTAGGTACGCTGCTTTTTGGCGGTAGACATGTAAGGTGCACAATCAGTAATTTTTCCCCTGGGGAAAGGATTGAACCATCTAGAATTTTACTTATTAGGACGCAGAACTGTTACATTTGATGCGTGTTAAAATCATTGCATAATAGTCTTATATTGGAAATTGAGGCTATAACATTATGATCTACACTTTATCAGTTAAAAGAAAATTACAGTCCTTAACTATTCATCTACCAAGCCTGTAAACGAAGAATGGGTCGTATACCCCGAAGATTTAACGTGTTTTGAAATCGTCGTACAAATACCGTGGATTTTCATATTTTCTTAACTACTACACCTTTGGTTGAAAAGGAAGACATAAATTAAAATTCTTCTTATATCTACTATTCTTGAAGGATCAAGCATGTCATACATTGTTATCTCGTAATTACACAAAACATTTAAAGTATACGACATAAAGGAAGAGTACATACACAGTAAAAAATTAGTGTGGTATTGAGCACAACATGGATTTTTTAATTATTATTATGCAAGTGCAACGCAGACTTTCTCGACTATCATAGTATATTTTGACTGCGACACAGATTAGATCTACTGTAACAACTGCAGAATGCTGAGACTGTACCAGGGCATGTTTGTACTGTAAACTACTTATATTTATATTCAAGGTTATTCATGTTTTATTTGTGTCCACTAAAACATGCACACAGTTTCTCATTTATCGGCTTTGTATTTCTTCAGGCTTGATATGTGCAGAAGGAGATCTGTGGCGCGATCATCGAAAGTTCGTGTTGGGTTTTATGAGGCACCATGGCATGAAGAACACGGGGTCGAGAGGCGCCATGGAGCCTAGAATTCATGAAGTAGGAGTTCAGCTCACCAAGGTGAGGTCTCTTTCAGCCCCTGTTGGCACCTGCCTCTTTTCTCTCAGCTACACGGACAGTCTCTTACAGTTTCGAGTAAGGGAGCTTTTGATGATAACGAAATTCCTTACTCTGGTTAATCGCGAGCACGGCGAATCAAAGACGGTTCCTTCAACACTTGGCAGGAGTTAGCCGAGGAGAGCGAGGGAATCGACATCTCGGGGAAGCTGATGCACCACGTCGGGAACACCATGAACCAGTTGATCTTCGGCCTAACCTACCAGGAGGACGACGGCACGTGGCGCTGGCTGAGGCACCTGCTGGAGGAGGGCACGAAGCTGGTGGGCGTCGCTGGGCCACTCAACTTCCTGCCTTGTCTGAGGTATACATGGGCGCTTATACGTTCCGGCTTTCCTTATAACTGCTGGCGCTGAATTGCTAGCTGCTCCTCTTAATACTATTGCTGATGCTATTGTATACGCAACACGATAATAGTGCCGGTAGTAACAGCAAAACTAATTATTATGGCCATTACCTTTACTTACACATAATGGCATATACTTGTGAACAATCTGGGTTCACCGGTGCATTATATGCCACGCGGCGCTCCTTGCGTGGCTGAGCAAGATTCATTTGCGGTGGAGCGGGGCTTGAATCGGGTAATGCGAGCTACCAGAGATTGTGTGCGCGTGTTGGTTTGTTTACTTGTGTGTGTGTGCGTGCGCTTGTTTGCTCGTTTCTGTTTCTTTTTTTCTTTGGGTGTGAGTGTGCATATGTTTTTTTTTTTTTTATGTGCGTGTGTGTTTGCTTGTGCGTTCGTTTATTTCTATACGTGCGTTAATGTTCGTTGTATGTGTATGTGTGTGTGTGTGTGTGTGTGTGTGTGTGTGTGTGTGTGTGTGTGTGTGTGTGTGTGTGTGTGTGTGTGTGTGTGTGTGTTTGTATAACAAAAGTAACAATATCGTAAAGTATCATACTAAAAATGAGAATGATTACCATAATAGCAAGATAAAGAGCATTAATATACGATAATAACACATTAATTGAATATTTTCCTTATACTTGATAATGAATGTGATGTCACGAGTATTAACAATAATTCTCGAATGCCTCAGAGTTGCCAGCATCCTTTCTATTTGTCCTCCCTTCCGCCCCTTGGTGGCATCTGTTCCATTTGACCTCCCTTCCCCCTGCCAGATACCTCCCGCAGTACAATCGCGTCTTCAGTTTCATCACGGACAACCAGCGCAAGACCCACACCGAGTACCAGAAGATCATCTCGGCGCACGAGGAGGTCCTCCAGCAGGAGGCCTCCTCAAGCAGTCACGGCGCTGAGACTCCTGCCGACGAGACCTCCAGGGATGACGAGGCCAAGGATACGCCCAGGCACATCGTGGACGCCTACGTGAAGGTAAAATGAGTCCCTTTCCTCCTCGGTTTGCTCGTTGAACGTGGTATATTTAGCTGAATATTTAGATTTAGGACGAAAGGAAAGTCAAGCACAAGGTGTCGGTTCCCCTCCATGCGACCAAATCAAAGGAGAGAATAACAGAAACAGTCTCGGTCACTCTTATCCTTGTCTCCCAAACTGGGCTTCTTAAAACGACCTGTTGGGCGCTCAGCATCAGCAACGTGCTCCAGTGACCATCCAAACAACGTACCCTGAAAATCTTGGCAGCTCACTATAGACAGCCTGCCAACATGCCCTAGAGGCTGCCTATGAATTAGTCTGGCATCAGAAGGTTCTTTTTACCCCGCGTATATGTTATCTAATAGACACTTTCTTTTTCTTTTACGGTTCACCCTTCTAACGAAAGTATTGTTTGCACATATCTACACCAATAATTATACTGTCACCTACAACGAGATCTGAAACAGTTTATTTATGCCATAACATAAAGGCAACAATGCATGCGTGCGTGTGTGTGTGCGTTAATCCAAACATCCATATATATATATATATATATATATATATATATATATATATATATATATATATATATATATATATATATATATATATATATAAGTATATATATATGTATATATATATATAAGTATATATATATATATATATATATATATATACATATATATATATATATATATATATCTGTCTGTCTATCTATCTATCTATCTATCTATATATTTGGATGCAACTACAGAGACTTTCCAAGTGACTTCATCAAGTATATTGATTGGCTGATGGACCTTTTGTTTATCAATACATTTGTACAAATTACCAAGTTACAAGGTGGTGTAAAAGTGAAGTGTACAGCAAGCAGTTGCGAGGCTGCGTCACCGACGACGAAGTGGACCATTTGACATTAACTTGATCTCGCTTACATAAGGCGAGCATAAAAGATGAGTTCCAAGCTGCAAGGCACAGCAAGCAGTATCCGCCCCTGGACTCCTGTCGCCTAGTAGCAGGAGTTGCCAGGTCAGGCAGTTGTATGGGAGAGTATTTCTTTGTAGCTCAAGGTGGACTGGGCCAGTGGACGGGACACCATCTCCCACAGCCTTGACGCTCCTGATGATCCAAGGTGTCAGTCGCAACAAAGTACCTCAAGCACCAGGTGCAGAATATTCGTTATCAGTGAACCAGATAAAAGCAAACGAGAAACAAGGGAGTCCGCCACATTTCTCCTTGGTTATCATTGAACCAGTCCCACGAATGAAAAACGCTAACTGTAAGACTTGTTGCAAGGACTTAACCACAGCTTCCTCTACAACTTAGCAACAAAATTGCAAATCGATTTTCTGCATCTGCAACTAGTTTCATAAACATTTTGCTGTAACATTTAATATGGTTTTATTATCTCATCTGCAGTGTACGAATTATGGCAGCCATGAATATACAAATGATTGTAAAATAAAACAATAATAATGCAAATACCAGTGCACAGAAACTGAATCGAGGACTTTTAACGTAAAAATCGTTAGCTATATCTGTTTATCTGACTTGTAACATATACGTAATACCGTTTAATGCACAATCGTTGTATAATAATTCCCATTCACATACATAACTACCATTGTTATAATAACATCGTTAATGGAAATTGCGTGTTTCGTTCTTTGATAACTACACATGATTGGGAATTTTTCCAACTAACGAGGTTGAAACAAAGTTGAATGATTTTCAGAAAGTTTTATAGAAGAAACAGAATTACCCCACGCACTACTCGCCTTGAAAACAGATGTGCCCAACCAAGCTGTATATAAATCTTGAAAAACGAATTAGCATTACAACACTAAAATAACTAAACTGACCTTTTAATTGCCGTCATGGCATTTGCAAAATGTTTAATATATTTATGACTATGATGTTAAAATTCTTTCCAGAGCTTGGTATGAGTTTAGATTAGTATCGCTACAGCATATTTTCCTGGAATGTATACGCTAACTGTAGTTACTTTCCACTACCAAAATACAATGAGTAATATGTAAGAATTATACGTACCAAAGCAGCATAATAAAACTATTATGATTAACGAAGGAAACTGAAGAACC
>NC_091556.1:360638-365638 GCF_042767895.1 Penaeus vannamei
CAACATAGCAGCAGTGGAAGCGTTAAAAATATACAGCGGGACATGGACATGTTTCCACATTATTTAAGAAATAAAAAACTTTAGGGTAATTTGAATTTTTTCCATTTAATAGAAGCTGAAAGTTATGCAATGTTTATTCATGGTTAGAATACGTTTCTCAACTAATAACAAAAAGAAGCATTAATCTTCTGCTACGTATGAAACATACGAGAATACAAAATTATTGTTACCATACTCGAAAATTCACTTAGAATTCTATCGTCTGTTTAAACAGAAAATGCATCAAACTTGGAAGGAAAGAGAAGTAAAGTGATGAGAGCGACACTTGACATCGGCAAATCTGGGTCGGTCATGATTCAAGAAGTTAATATAGATCAGTGTGTGAGGGTCCCGCAGTTTCTTGTTATGCCACGACCAGCGGGTGTAAACACATACAAGAATACTTAAGGCACATACACTAATCCCCTCAACCCGCAAGGATGCGTATATGTGTACATATATACATAACATACATATAAATACACACATAAATACATAATATATATGTATATATATATATATATATATATATATATATATATATATATATATATATATATATATATATATATATATATTAATATACCCACCCACACACAGATAATATATGTACACACACACATACACGCATACACACACACACACACACACACACACACACACACACACACACACACACAAACATGTATATATATCAGGCCGGCATTATGTTCTTACAACTTGTAAATTGCAAACAACGTGTAGTTTCCCGAGTGGAGTAGCAAGTGCAGATGTTTTTCTTCCTTTTTTTGTCGCGAGGCAATCTCAGGGACTCTGAATGTTTGTAGAACAAACTTGCTTTTATTTGCTGCATTTGGGAGCTGATGACATACCTTGAACTTGATTCGCAAGTTAGATACGCAACGCTAACAATAGTCTAGTAATGCACCAAGGTTTTCAGAGAATAGTTTATTGTTTGAACTTGTGAGAGTGCTGTGGTTTTGCTTGTGTACGAAGTTATTGGAAGTGAACACTCAACAGTGACAACTCGATGACTCAGTAAAAGTTGCCGAATATTTCCCCGAACGTAGTTTATTTTTTCTTTTTATTTTATACAAAAGGAAGTTTGGTACAGAATATTCTTTTGGGGCGGTGTGAAAAATATGCAATTAGTTACTTAAAGTAAGTGCAGAGTTCCAGTGGATGTTATCTGACGCATATTTTCATCAAATATAAATGTTCTCATGCTACTGTAAATCTGTAACCGTACATGTATTGTGTAACATATAATGACATGGTTTTAGGAAATAACAGTATTAATAAATATATCATAAGTAGTCAATATTTCACGTTCTTTAAGAGCAGATTGAGCACCGGCAGCGTGCCTCCAACTGCTTTTATTAAAATAGATGTTAAAATTCCGAACAACCTGACGAGTGATTATGAAAGTTGGGACATAAGGACACGGAAACAGAACGATATATTGCAAAGGTTTCAGCAGTACAGATATATGTGCTGGAAATCTAGTTTGAATTAGATCTTTCCTTAATAACTTGTTTAACCTGTTGTTTGCGTTTACTACTACTGCCCGCCGTTACGCCAAGAGATGATCGATCCTCCGTTTTTCTGTGAAAGGAAAGGAAACTCGCGGAACTGAGCATTAGTGCTTGAAGATCCTCCATCGTCACTGTTCTTCGAATGTCCTCTCCGAAAGTATAGCATTCGTGCAATGAAAGTGAAACAGGTTTTTAGGGTTTAAAACAAACTGTATCCACGTTTGCTCCTTCGTGTGAAAAGGTGACAGAGATTGAACAGATTGACGGCGAGAACGCTTCTAAATTGCCTTTGAAGAAATTAAAATCCGGGCGCGAAACCAATTTGAATACATAATCTGAATATCAGGTACAAATATATGCAGTCTCGTTGTGCAACACGTGAATTTCCAGTTGTCAATTATCATTTAAAACTGCCGGCCGGGATGTGGGACTGCACTCATGACACGGATATGTGCTGACTTTTCTTTCAAAAAAGTACGTTTTATTTCTGTCAAAGATTAAAGAAGACTGGCAAATGCGAAAGCCATTTCCTTCGGATATGCAGGTTTATGTACAGGAATAGCAACCTATAATGCAACTGATGATACCGGTTAATGTAGGATTGTAGGTGATAGTATACTTAGGAAAAAAAAAGAAAAGGAAGTAAAAATCACTGGTAAAAGAATAAATACACTGTAAACTAAGCAGCACCAACCGTTACTCTCACGCATATTTCTACATACATGCGCACCAACGACAAGGACTCGGCTGAGCATCCCCGGACGAGCCACCGTTCCTCGACAGAAGGCGAGTGGAAGGTCGAGCGGCGAGCCCGAGGACACGCCCGCCCTCCTGCCCTTTGGGGTCAATGAACCAAGTTGGTTCGGCGGCGAGCTCTGGGGCAAGACTGGCGTTGGGAAAGCCTGCTCACGAACGAGAAGCGAAAGGATGGACACGAGCCGAGTATTCGGAGGTAGCGCTGGCCTGAGGGCGGGGTCTTGGGTCTTCGCTGTCTCTGGGATGGACTCTAAGGTCTAAGATTTGCTGGTCTTTAAACACTGGCTTCATTCACTGTGAAATCCCCGATCATTGCACTTGCGTTTCTTTTCACATAATCATTCGGTGGCAGTTCTTTCATGTCGCTACAGTTCTATGACTATCGATATCATTATGATTAAAACAGTTATATCAAATATAGTTTCAATCGATATTATTACTGTTTTTATATCATTAATACTTGCAACTGACATCATCATATTTTTCTTATTATCGTTTTTTTTTCCAATATTGAGTAGAATAACTAACTTACTCCGACTAGTTATTTCACCACCCATCATCGATACGATTCTTACCTTCGTCTTTTTCCCCTTTTCTCATCATTATCATGACTATTTGACATAGTCACCAGTGTTATCTTCACGAATATGATCATAATCTAAGTACTGTTTATGTTACTAATGCTACTGTCCGTGCACCGTATTACTTTCTGTTACGGTGACAAAACTTGAGCATGCTGATCGTTGTTGCCATAGCGATATCCCGTTAAGAGCAGCGTCAGTGAAGACTTTCTGGACAAGGCTTCCTTTTGTATAACAGTACGTTTTTACTTATGTATATACATCTTGGAAGGAATGCCGAATTTTAATTTCTCTCGGATAATAAGGATTAAAGTAAACGAAGGAAATCACACGCAACATGATTAAATGGATAGGAGAAGAATTAGTAATCGAGAAAGAGTGCAGCTTTCTTCAAAACAAAATCAATATGCATCTGCCATGAATTAAAAACCAAAGAAAAAGATGCGGAACTTGCGAAACCAACATTCTACTGGAAGGGATGGATATCTAGTTTAACGAAGATTGTCGTAAGGAGATGCACAGTTTGAGGATACACTCTAGCTGGGTATTAGAGTTAATTATCTTCCTTATTAAGGGAAGAAATAACGTGGAGCAAGTTTTATCCAGGTTCATGGGACCATCTCTCTGACAAGGATGAATCATGGAATTTCGTGTTTCATGTTTGCTACTTATGCTGTTATGACACGGATGTAATTGCTGCTGAATAGTCTGTTATGAACATAAGGTGGGACGTGTAGTGTTAACATCAATAGGTTGTCATGTAGACAGAATGGTGGTTTTATTATTTAGAGATGTATGGCACTTCAGTAATGGAATGTGGAGTACCACTGGCAAGAATAACCGCATCCAGAAGTGAATTATCCATGGTTCAGAGGTGAAAGCTGATGGGTGCAATTCAGCTGCGAGAAGCTAAATCAATGCATTCTGAACAGCTCGAGGTTCGGTGCTTCGGCAGATGGAATAGAATACGAATCATGTCCGTGTCGAAATGGGCAAAGATGAAAGAGTTTGGCCGAGACAAAATGGCGGCATTGCAGGTGGATGTCCCCGCATTAATTAGGAGCAGCCTGACGACGGCCGCGTGGACAGGTGTGGAAGGGATCGACAGAGCGTCGGTCAGTCGGAGCGGCAGTGCATGGGGAGGCCGGAAAGGCGAAGGGCGTGTCAAAATGGCGAAAGCGCAGATAGGTGTGGCTGAGGTGTGGGGGAGGATATGGGTGTGGCAAGATGGCGGGGAGGACAGGTGGGCGTGGCTGAGAGGTGGGATCAAATAAGGGTGTGCCAAGATGGCGGTGGGGCTGAGGAGCGTGGCCAAGGCGCGGCTTCTGAAAAGGGTGCGGCAGCGGCGAAGCAGGTGTGTTGAGCCGAGGTGAAGTATCGGGAAAGGGCGTGTCAAGATGGCGCTGGTGCAAGTGGGTGTGGCTCAGAGATTTTGTTCGCTGTGGGTTGGCGGGGGTAGGTGGCTCCAGGAAGTCGTTGGAGAGGCGGATGCTGGGATCCCGACCGTGATCTCTCGCTGTGATGCAACACGCGGACCAGACGCTAAAGGCAGCGTTACTACGACAGCACTATTGAAGCATGAACGTCCACGTATTCATACTGCAGTGCACTTCAAAGCCTGTATTGCAAATTATATGCATTTTTATTTCTCAATCGTTCAAAGGTACGTTTGATGGACGACAATCTCTTTTGAAATCTGTATCATATGTCTAAGCCTTTCCGCGTGCAGATGCTACACTTCGAATACAGTTCCTGTGGAAGGGAATGTTGCAACTAGGTGTTAGAAACCGAAAACGGAAACCTGCACAGGTGATTGAAGACACATTTAAAGTGATGTACAAGTATTCTGGAACAGGGTTACATGAATAATAAAATGCATGTAGGTTCCGAAGAGCAAGGAAAATAAATCGAAAAAAAACTAGGAAAATAAAATGCAATCCTAATCCCCGCGGTGACCTTTCGGGCGACCAAGCAGGGACGAGGTCAGGACTCGGATGCGAACGTCTTCGGGCGGCGTCTGCCTGCAGGAAGACGCTCAGGCGGGACCGGCGACGCCCTTTGCGGTGGTGCGCAAAGGCCGATGCAGTGG
>NC_091556.1:393138-395638 GCF_042767895.1 Penaeus vannamei
GTGTGTGTGTGTGTGTGTGTTTAACTTTACTTACACGAACATAGATGTAGCTATACATATAAAAATAGAAAGTTGTGTATATGGATATATGTATGCATGTACATGTTTGTGTATGCAAATGCGTGTAGGTAAAAGAGAGAAACAGAAAAGAAAAAAGTGGTCCTTGCTTCATATATAACGTATATTTTTTCTTTGCTACTGAAAGGAGTCACATTGCATTTACATCTCATACTTTCCCTGATTTTTTTTCACTGTTTTGCGCTGCTGACTGCCCCTGTCCGGTGTGTCGTGCCTTTGTTACTTTTTCCTTCAACAACCTTGGGGAAGGAAAGGTCCTGGACAGACCAACAGGTCCTCCCTGTGACGCTATGCTCACGTGACTAATTGTGATGCAGCGCACACGCACACTTGCTTCCCTTGCCCGTCGAAGAGGGGCAATAATCTGCGATCTCTAATATCCATATAACAAATTATGTATGTGTACATACGGTAAGAAAATCATACAACTGCATATACTGTATGATGTAAGATCATATGTGTGTGTCTATGAACTCTCGTAATGGAAATGCATATGACCCTTTTCCATGGCAGACATTGTAAGTCAAAACTTATTTGTTATGTGAAACATTTTGAAACTCGAGATGACATACATGTTCAGCGGTAACCCATTTCTTGTGTTGACAAGAAATCTGATTCTCTGTCATATTCTGGCTACTACTTTCCCATTGTCAGCGAATTTTTCTATGATGACATGCATGTCACCTCTGCGGCCATGTCATTCGAGGCAACGACATCACTCCAGGGATAATTCAATACACAATGTCGCTTTGTAATCGACAAGAGATGTCATATGTCGAGTAATTCGTCAGGTGAATCGCCATATCCACGACCTCCCGAGTCTCGATGGAGCAACGCCATTGTTGCTCGCCGTGCGCGCCCCGCCGACTGTCTGGGGTCGTCAGCGATCCGAGAGAATGGCGCCTGCAAGCGGCTCTTTACATGGGACGCCTTCATATAAATGTGAATTATGTTCTGTACATATCTTATGTTTGCACGCACGCACACACACGTGCGTGTGAGTAACGTAACCAAGGGAGACACAGAACCATGTGACTCCCTTATGATTTCCGAACTGTTACATTAATAATTAATGATAAAACATGAACCTACACAACATCCGTGCAAGGTGCATCACAGCAACATTACGGACCCTTACTTTCACCGCAGGTGCCTGTCCCCCTCCCATAATCCTGGCTACACTCCTATGTCTGTGTGTGTCTGCCCGAGCAACCATCATGATCATGAAGGAAATGTATATTATACAAATATATGTATATCTGTATAAAATATGCATTATATATATATATATATATATATATATATATATATATATATATATATATATATACACACACACACACACACACACACACACACACACACACACACATATATATATATATATAATTCTACTAATGCAATCAAAAGCTTTTGTGGGCTTTTTGTGGGCGTGTTGATGCCATGTGATTATAATCCCGAAGACAAGGTGATTGGATTCTAGCAGTGAATCTGATCTGATGAAATGAATGGATTCGTCGCCATGGGGGCATCAAATGTGCTCTAGGACTTTTTTCCTTTAAAAAATCTTTAGTGGACGTATGGACCGTGCCAGAGGTCTATGTTTTCCAAGATCTAATTTGCTATTATTTTCATCTGTGTGAGTTTACATTCTACAACAAATGTTTCCAGAACTGTTTCTCTTAACTGCTGTGGCACCTGACACAAAGTAGGCATGACAACATCGGTGGCATATTCTGTCACTCTCAGTTTGTCTCTGAGGCACGTGTCCATATACTATGTAGAAACTTACGAAGTAAATCAATTGATTCTATACATTCATTAGAGAAGATACATTTTGAACTTTGCTTCAGTAAGGGACTGACTATACTATATTAGCGCTAGATGTTAATTTCAATTTCAAGGTATTAACACGCATCAGGAGGTCATATCAAAATATTCCCTCGATACAATCCCTAAAAAAGAAAAATAATGTCTCAAGAAATTTTAAGTCATTGAAAGACCTGAGCCGCGGCGCCGTCGCCTGCCACGTCCGCCGCGGCGCAGAAGCCCCAATGTTATCAGCCCCAACTTCTTCCAACTCTTCAATGACATTCACCAAACGTTTCTAGGACGGTGGCTAGATAATTTATCTTAACTATAATCGTTTAAAAATCTCCAAAACTAAATAAGAAAAAAGGAGAATGAAAACAACGTCAGTGTTCGTATCGAACTAATTGGAAACAAACGTCGTTAAGACTGATAAAAGTCTCTCTGAAACAGACAGCGACTACAAGCCAGCACTCCGGCAGGTGGTGGAAGGAAACCCCGAAGGAACTGCTAATCCCAACTCCTGCTGCAAACTTTGGTTCATCACTCATTCCTTTGGCTTCACACTCGTTCTGGTTGATGAAGATATGATAAGGCCTTCTCGTCAAAAGAG
>NC_091556.1:428138-433138 GCF_042767895.1 Penaeus vannamei
CAAAATGGCAAACTCCATTAGCTTCGTGCTCTATCAGCATAATAACGAATACTGGTATTGCAATCGCCATTATTAGCTCTGGAGCTTTTGCCTCTCATAAGAAATACATATATATATCATATATTTCATCACACACACACACACACACACACACACACAATCCTTTGTTTAAATGAACAAACTGCAAATGAATTCTGAAAACTGAATTAACAGGTATCAGATAGTTGCAATGGCAGAATAAAGCGTTCAATCCAAATAAAATTAACGAACAGAATTATATCTGCGAATCAAATCAAATCACCAAACTAATGTAAAACGAGACACAGCATCAATTTAAAAAATCGTTACGATGATCAGCATTCCATTTACAATTTATCAAAAATAATCATTTTTTTATAACATTGCTAACAATATCTACATGCATCATAATGAAGCTAAGTTCCAGTTTTTATCAAGCTTGATGCAACGCAAAAAGTATAACAATGAAGACAGTAAGAAACATCATTACTGCCAGTACAATAACGAGGTGGAAACGCGCGTGAAATGGTTGTTATGAGGCTGTTGCCTTTCCTCTCTCTTCCTTTATGCCCGTGCTTGCACATGTGTGTTGATGCTACCAAGACAGAATATGTTAAAATAAGTTACATGCGCGTTCGCACGATTTTTTTCCACACATGTTAAAGAACTTCAGCTGCAATGATAGATACGTAGCCTTTCGAACAGTATGGTATGGTTGACGCTTTTTCTATTTTCACAGTTGTATAATTTTCCTCTCTTTGCAAGTTAAGAACCATTGCTATAAGGCGGGCTTCGACTCATCCTATCGGCATACCGTGCGCAGATCGATCAATAAATAAATGGACAGATGCATTGAAAGATAACGTCGTGAACAGTTCATTTTAGTACGGTATAAATAAACACAAACATAGGCTATATTAAGGTTCAAACAGGTTTGAGTTCGTTTCGTTAAACGTCAGTCTATCCTGGACGAGACTAGATAAGGTTTGTTTAGGCTTGAATCTTTATAGAAAGAAACAGCAAAACAGATTCCTTTGCAAAGATTGCTGTCGAATCGCACCGACTGACAGTAAATTTGTAAACAACTAGTATTCTATCTACAGGTAGTAGCTATAAAAAACTCACTAGTATTCTATCTACAGATAGTGTCTATCAAAAACTCAGAAAAGAAATAGTAAGCAGCATACGAGATGAATGCAATCTAATTTCGTAAGGTAAATTCTATTCAGGAACACTCACCCTTGCAGCACAGCCAGGAACTGAAAAGGAAGCAAGGGCTCGGGTTTCCTTCCGGTTGTGGTAAATGTAACAGCGTGAACGACTCCCCATCACTTTCGTAATTACTATGACTTAGGCACTGCACAACACTTGTATTTATGGTCACAGACACGTTGCCAATGACTCACGAAATTATATTAACTTTACACACTTCACACTACTTTTCTAATTACTTTGACCTAAACACTGCACATCACTTTCGTATTTCTTAAGATCTGGGCACTTTGCTAATGACTTTCGTAATTATTTTGATTTCGTTACGTTTTACACCACTTTCCCATTTGACGTAAACTACAAAATTACGGCCGTATTATCAAAAAATAAGGGTCCCTCCCCTTGTTTTTATTTATTTATGTATTTATTTATTTATTATAAATATAGTATTCTCGAGCGCGTCTCTCCTTTTCCCTAAACCCTTCCGTACAGCGTGAATATTGTTGGCAGGTCGAGGGTTTTTCGTCAAGGGAGGGACAGAGTAGCCTTAATAGAACACTTTTCTCATTACTCTCTCTTACATTTTTTGAGATTTCTATATACTTCGTGATGGATTGCAGAATGCTAGAAAATAAACACAAGGTTGCAGAAAACCTTGTCAGATATTTAAGTAGGTCTACAGTCACAGTATTAATGACAAAAAAATGCACATCTTTCATGCAGAGGTATACTTATATTACTCGATGAATTAAAGAAATACTATTGAATATTACGTACAAGTATGTATATACATAAATATAAATATTTGTCAGAATCATTAAATAATTCGCAACAAATGATAGATGCATTCTGAAACGTAAGTTTGCCTTTGCATATTTAAACATGTAATCGTCATATGATTAATTTTAATAAGTAAATATGGCCCGTGTTCCATCTAAATGCATTTGAAACGATGCGGACTGTCGGATACCTTAAATCAATATGGTAATAATCATCAAATAGGAACATCATCAAATAGTGAAATCTCATTGTGGTATAATGAATTAGGAAAGATTATACATATTTTGAGTTTTGTAATATTTTTGCGAATTCTGCCACAACTGCCAACCGCTGGTGGAAAGGGAAAGGTCGGAGGTTTCCGTTTCAGACTAAGGGAAGATTAGTAAGGGTAGGACTTGACAGAGTTTTGGGTCCCTCACTGAATTTTGATAGTACGGCCGTTAGATTTGGATCACCCTTAGGATGTAACCATTTACACATGCTTTTCACTTAATAAAACACTATAATTTTCAATAATTCACACTTTTTAAGCACATTCACTGTATATTCAAAAACACTTTACAAAGTGAGATAGATCGAATATAACTTTGATACACAAAACTAAAATATAACACACTAGTGTTTGAGGAACCGTTGTCCGACTATATCTGCGTGACTGAGGACAGCGTGTTGCCTATATAAGAATATGTTATTGTTTCTTACTTGGGCGTATTAATACCAGTGTACATTCCGCGCTATGTTAATGGTCCGTATTTTAATTTAATGACAATGTTCAGAGTAACTATAACAAGAGCAAGACAAAAATGCCGCAGAAAAAAGGTAAAAACTCCAGAGTCAAACTTTTAATACGTACATGTGTTTGTGTGTGTGTGTGTGTTTATATATTATACTGTTGTGATAATCTTTAATTTTATGCTTTGTATCAGTGTCTTCATCGCTGTCAGCAATATGTTGAGCCTTGATTGTGTAGTTTCTTTAAAGGCTATCTCTTAAAATTACAACACCGTGTCTGATGTGATTAGCAACAATGAAATGCAACCTTAATTCAGCTTAATTGTTTGACCTCGAGTGCTCTTGTAAACTTTAAGTCATATTATTTCCTGCTCTATCAGTGAATGCTGGTATTGTTACTCGAATTAAATGTACTTATATGAAAAGGAATTCTAAGAAAGGCTGAAGTTAGAAATGTGTTTAATTCAGAAGAACAGCAAATGTAAACGTTATGTTTTCTAGTTTTCCAATTATATGTGACTCTTAACCGCTGAAAGTAAATTAGAAATGATATACTCGGGCTGTAGAAATGGTTTTAGATTTCTTAAAAGCCGAGTCCAAACTTGAACATGTGTGTATATACATGCATACATACACGAGCATATAGGCCTATATGTTTTCTTTTTCTCTTTGTTTGTGAATCGGTCAGAACAGTCTGAGAGTAAGTTCAGCATTTCAGCCCCGAACTTGCCAGTATTTCAACAATGAATACAACATTGCATTTGCGCTCCTATATGCGAATAAACATATCTAAACTCTTCTTTGCTAATTTGGTTTCTTATAATTCCACTCCCTTACCATATGATTACTAATTGATACGGAGTTACCTTGAATAATGTTTTATCAATTAGACTATTGCATAATAACAGCGTATGTCAAACGTTTGTTGTCGACTTTAGATTGAGGTTAATCCTACCAAGCCGCCCCTGGATAACTATTTCGATTTATCACAAACGCAAGATTCGAGGCACGTAAACTTCACTAGGATAATTCTGTTGATTTCCCGCGTTAAGATTTAATGTCATTTCAGCGAAAAGAAGCGTTAATGGGCCTGTGACCAAGCTCCGAAAAATACGGAAAATGAGCACATCTGACAGTGTAATTTTACAGCGCGTGGTTATAAGGGAACATTCCTGGAAGACTGTCACATTAAACCAAATTGTGTTTTGCTTCTGGTAAAATGAGGAAAGTCGAAAAACGGTCATTTTTTCATTACCTGGGAAGTTTCTGTTCTGGGGTAATTTATTTCGTCCGGATTCTTCTCCAGAATTCGCTTAAAATACAGTTGGGATCATGTGTCTGCTTATTCATGTGATATTAGTATTTATTATTGTTGTTGATGTTGTTTTATCATTACTATTAAAGTTATTGTTATTGTTGTTATTACCATTCTATTACTGTTATCGTTATTGTTATTATTCCCGTTATTAATTATTATTATTGTTAACGTCATCATCATCATTGTTATCAATATTATCATTATCATCATGATTATCATTATCATTACTATAACTATCATATTTTTTTCGTGATCATTATCATTATAGTTATTATTATCATCAAATAATTACCATTACCAATATTATTACAATAACTACTACTACAGGTACTATTACCGCAACAACTACTACTATAATTACTTCTACTACCATTACTGCTGCTAGTGATGCCGCTGCTTCTACTGTTACTATTGTTATTGTTGCTCCGCCAGTGAGGTTAGGCTTCTGGTTACGTTGGTTAGTTTGATTGCTTGTCCGCTCGTTGGTTAGTTGGCTAGTGTGATAAATCAAAAAGTTACGAACAGATTTTTATTATATATATATATGTGTGTGTGTGTGTGTGTGTGTGTGTGTGTGTGTGTGTGTGTGTGTGTGTGTGCGTGTGTGTGTGTGTGTGTGTGTGTGTGTGTGTGTGTGTGTGTGTTATTGTTATTGTTATTATTATTGCCAGAGGTGTGTTTTATCCCAAATTCGATGCCATTAGATTTTGGTGTCGATGATCCAGATCAAGGAAGGTCAGCAGAATAACAGAACTTACGAGAGGTGTGGCTCAGCCAGATTTAGATGTCAATAAATATCGCCGGTGATGCGGATCCTGCACAGAATAACAAAAAGTTCTAAACATATATATATATATATATATATATATATATATATATATATATATATATATATATATATATTTTTTTTTTTTTTTTTTTTTTTTAACCAGAGGTGCCA
>NC_091556.1:456931-464431 GCF_042767895.1 Penaeus vannamei
GGCTGGCTTAAGCATGGATAGGGGATGTCGGAGGACGACTTTTATGTTTATTCACGTCGCATCAACTCTGGCCTCTCACGATGTTGTATTCGCGGCTCAGAAGTGTGACTTGCTGTGCAGCGATCTCTCTGCACTCGTGATTAGACCAGGTCAAGATTTCGGGTGTCAATTACAAGATTTATATTATTCAACATTTTATTGTCTGCCTCACGCGTTTGTCTTGTAACAACATTCTTATACACTTATAAATTATTTGAGCACAGTATTGAGCATGAACAGGTATTTCATAAAATAATAAAATGGTTTTCATTCTCCCTAGAAGAGACATACTCAAAACTTACAGTTTTGCAACTACGTGACCGTCTCTTTTGCCTTTTCCGTCTTAGTTTATACACAGTTTGTGCTCCTTTTGTACATCGTGGCCGAAGCGTCGCGGCCGCGAGCTGACTAGGCTCCCGCGGCCCGACCTAACGTAATGCGACTTGGTGAACGTTTCCTCGTCTCGCTTCAAAAGGAACATCGATCAGATCTGAGAGTCCGGACACAGCGAGTCCGCGCGAGCGAGGACACGGTCACCAACTGTAGCTTAAATACATTACAGATAATTCTAAACTAATCAACATATCACAGATGAGTTGCCGGACCCCAAAAGGACCTGCGAGTGTCTTTGGTGGAACTTCCTGGTCCCGGGGAGGGGAGGGGCCGAACCCACCACGCCTCCCGCTGTGCCTCTCTCAGCGCCTTCGGCCGTGCTGCGACGCCCGACGCCCTCCCCTGTGACGAAGAGGTCTCCGCCCACGGGGAGGGAGGCGGCGCTGGGCGGGAGAGGACTTGAAGCCCATGCACAGGAACTTTTGTAAGACGATTCAGATGCGCTCGCGGGCGGCGCACCAGAAATGCCGCGTCAGAGGAGGGCTTACAGGCCCATCGTTCTGAATTCGCTCGACTGCCTCTCGATCTCGCCGAACTTGGAGCCTTCGCGGGGGATGAACAGCAGCTGGAAGGAAGGAAGGATTGGTGAGTCAGCTTTCCCAAAAATCAGATGCAGGGACAGGGAATATTATCAGGAGAGTTAAAGCTTGTAAGGGAAGACAGGGCGGAATTTGATGTTTCTATGATCAGCGAAACCCTTAGCAGAGCGTCGGGACTCTCACCTTGAACGGCTGCGGCGTGTATGTGACGCCGAGGTCGCCCTTCAAGCTGGGGAGAGGCTCGCCCTCGGGGTACCCGAGCGTGAAGTTCTGGAGGATAGAGGTGAAGAACAGGAACATTTCGGAGCGGGCGAGGACGTGGCCCAGGCACATCCGCCGCCCGACGCCGAAGGGGATGAACTGCTCCGGCTTCCTGACGCGCCCTTCCTCGTCCAGGAAGCGAGTCGGCTCGAACTTCTCGGGCTCGTCCCACAGGTTGGGGTCCATGTGGCAGGAGTACAGCAGCGGGATGATGGTAGCGCCCTTGGGGATGTTGTAGCCTCCCAGGACGGTGTCCTTGCTGGTCGCGTGGGACGTCCCGAGGGGCACGACCGAGGACCGGCGGAGGACCTCGCAGATGGTGGCCTCCGTGTAGGGCAGATGAGGCTGGTCCTCGAGGGACGGCATGCGGGAGCGCCCCACGACGGCGTCCAGCTCGTCCTGGACCTTCCGCATCACTTCGGGGTTGTGCAGCAGATACACCAGCGACCACAGCAGGCACGTCTTCACGGTCTCCTCTCCGGCGCTGAACATGTCGACCAGGACCTGCACGAGCTGGCGATCTGCGGGCCAAAGGAAAACAGTTATGACATCGTCCAGCTGCCTTCGTCGTCCATATCCTCACCCTGTTCACTCACTCCCGCTCCCTCACCAACAACTGCCGGGCTTCTACTCACCGAACTCCTTTCCCTCGTAGAGGACCCTCCCTTCGAGCTTGGCGTTGTGCTCCTCCAGGAGGTACGAGTCCAGGATGTCCCTGATGTTCTCCGGGTCGAAGATCTCCCGCCGCTGCTTGATGATGTCGCGGATCATCTCGCACGTCTCGTCGCGGCTCCGGATCAGCTTCTGGAAGTTCTCGGTGATGGAGGGCACGTACTTCAGCGCCGGGATGTAGTTGGCGATGTCGCACTTGAGGAACAGCTTGAAGCCCTCGTCGTGAAGCTCCATGAAGCGAAGGAAGCTCGGGTTGTTGGGCCGGAAGCGAATGGACATGAGCATCGTGCAGATGACGTTGGTGGAGGCGTTGGTGAAGAGCTCGTCGACCGACATGAACTTGTTCTTGCCCGCCGACAGGCACCTCAGGAGGCTGATGACCTCGCTCTGCGGGGGAAAACGGTCGTCAGTCAAAGGGGAAAGAAGGATCCCGAAGCAAAACTGATTCTGAGCCTTTCTTAAGACACCAAACCAACCGGGCAAAGAGGCCATGACTGGGCCTGAGGACCTACCCGGATTCGCTCCTCCATGCGCAGGCGTCCGGCGCCGGTGGTCTTGATGCCCAGGTCACGGAGCCTCTCGTGCAGGAACCTCCGCTGGTTCCGCCAGATGTCGCCGGAGGTGTTGACCAGACCTGCGGGAAGCGAGGGCAAGGGTTAGGCGGGGCGTCTCAACGGGGCGAACAGAGGTCACATTTGCATGACCATTAGTATGCAGTATATGCTAATATAGAGAACAATCTACAGAGACAGAGATACACAGACAGATATACGGATACATATATATTGTATGTATGTATATGTAAATATGTATAAACATCTATTTGATATAGATAGATAGATATAGATATAGATATATATAGATATAGATATATAGATATTGATATATATTCACACACACACACATATGTGTATGTATATATATATATATATATATATATATATATATATATATATATATATATATATATATATATATATATGTGTGTGTGTGTGTGTGTGAGTGTGTGTGTGTATTTGTATTGTGTATGTGTACATACTTGTGCGTGTGTATGTTTTGTTGTAATGTGTGTATATGAACATATTTGTGAGTGAGTGTGTGTCGTGTTGAGTTTTGTGTGTATGTGTTTGTCTGTATGTGTGTGCGTGCGTTCGTGTGTGTGCGCGTGTGTGTATGTATGTGTGTGTGTGTGTGTGTGTGTGTGTGTGCGTGTGTGTGTGTGTGCGTGTGTGTGTGTGTGCGTGTGTGTGTGTTAGTGCGTGCATGTGTGCATGTGTGTGTGTGTGTGTGTGTGTGTGTGTGTGTGTGTGTGTGTGTGTGTGTGTGTGTGTGTGTGTGTGTGCTACGAGCATCGTGATCAAAGCGAGTGTTGACAAACAGCGCGGGAGGCGAGAGGCAAGAGTGAAAGAGTTGCTCGGCGCAGACTCCCGCGCGAGTAAGCAAAGGCTTTGGAGCGAAGGTCACTCTCACTTTTGAGTGAAGGAAATGGTGGCCGCCGCTCGGTACTTTCATCTCCATTCATGAAAAAATAAACCCGCCTGGCGTGGCTGCGAGGCGGCCCCGAGGCCCAGCTTCAACATTCTGTTTATTTTGTGCCACGAGGCTGCATGAGTCGCCTCTGGCCGCCCGCGAATCGGCTCTGAAGTGAGTCATGAGGCAGATGAGGCTCGAGGGAAGGAGGTTGGCGGTTGCGTCACCGCCCTGCCGCCCGCCGCCCTTACTGACTTCGCGCCTGAGCCTCTCGGGCGTGCCCTAAGCCTTTGGGAATGACCCTACTCTGTTCAGGCAGCTGAGACAATAACAAAGCTCTCTAGCAAGATTGAAATGTCAAAGGTGCTGCTTACTTCTTCGGTCTGCTTCGTGACCTAAAAACATGTGTACTGTCAGCGCTTCGGGGCAACTTTCTATGTCAATTAACTGAACTGATTCTTTTTACCCGCTGGGCCACAGGACACATTCCTGACATTTGATAGCAAGATGACCCGAGTGAACGGAGCTACGGCTCCGAGCCCAAACTCCACCCGAGGAAATGAAAGGGTTAAGGCCTTCGAAAACTCATGTCGAAATCTGACAGCTCGCAAGGCGCCAGCGGCAGCGTGCGACTACTCACCGTATCCGTCGAAGATGTCGTAGAGCGCGTTGGAGGGCCTCGCCGTGAACTCTTCCCTGCGGAAGGCCTCGCGGATCACCTTCGGGTCGGTCAGGATCACCAGCAGCTTGTTGCCGAAGTTGAGTCTGTAGATGGAGCCGAACTTCTTGGACAGGTTCATCATGAAGACGTGTATATCCTTAGTGAGGAAGGGGAGGTAGCCCAGGACCGGAATCCCCCACGGGCCCGGCGGCAGGTTGGTGTTCGTCCCCAGGATATACCGGGTCGAAAGCAGGACTGTTAAGAACACCAGCACATAACAGTGGTTTTGGAGCAGGAAGCTCTCGACGAGCTCACTTAAACACCCTAATACATATGACTTCATCATCTTGAACCTGATGATACTGAGAAGTGTACAGCCATCGCTGAATATATAGTCCGGCCTCTGGGGGGTGTTGCTCCTCCCAGCCAATTGGACGCGAGGGGCGGGGCCAGCGCGGGGTACAGCTTCAGTGGGTAACTTACGATTTTTTTAGTGGCTGTACCGTTCATATTCGAGCGAATGAACATCTCGGGTAGCATGTCTTGCCCATGTGACGAGCTCCTCGCCGCTCACGATTTCCTCCAGAACCTGATGGTGCCCTTTGTTTCCTGTTTACATGCCGCATTATAGGCCACGCTCGGCCCGCGCCAAAGTGAACAGCCTTGAACCTTAAAGTGGAGCAAATAACGTGTTGTCGCTTCTTTCAGCGAGCGCACGACTTCGTCCCTCTGTTCATGACAGCTGAGGCTGAAGGTTTCGATCGCTGAGACGCATTGTCAGCCAAAATGCGGACCCTGGACGAGTTGACAACGGCAGAGCAAAATGCACAAAATATAACTTTCTCCATTTTCTCTGTGTGAAAACAAGGATTTTTTCCGTTGAAAAGTGGAAAGAAGGAAACAAAGGAATGGAAAATGTGCTCTATAGTTTACGATAACCTTTCCAAGGAAACAATAGAAAACATTTTCCATTCTTTCTGCATGCCCTCTCGCTGTGCTTGTATGCTTGAGTATGAAATGTACTTTTGTTTACACATAAACTTGTTGTACTGACATACTTACAAAAAATAAAATCTATCTATCCCCTATTCTCTCTCTCTCTCTCTCTCTCTCTCTCTCTCTCTCTCTCTCTCTCTCTCTCTCTCTCTCTCTCTCTCTCTCTCTCTCTCTCTCTCCCTCTCCCTCTTTCCACGTGTATCCACCCTTATCCCGACGCCCCTCCTGCCAACATCCCCCCGAAGGCGCCCGAGGAGCGCCCATCGCCTCGAACACCGTCCCCGCCGCCCATCCCGCCGCCCGCCGTCTCGATCCGTCCCTTTGTATAATAATCTTCACACTTGATTTCTCTCTAAGCCTCACGAAGATGGATCGCGGGAAAGAGAGCAACAAATCTTCGCGGGAGAGAATTGGCGACGAAAGACGGCGCTTCCCAAGAGAGCGGCCGCCAAGGAAACACATTTTGGGGAGGCCGACGTGTTTATATATATATATATATATATATATATATATATATATATATATATATATATATATATATATATATATATATATATATATATGTGTGTGTGTGTGTGTGTGTGTGTGTGTGTGTGTGTGTGTGTGTGTGTGTGTGTGTGTGTGTGTGTGTAGTCGCTACGTTTAATGGTTTATTGTTTTCGTGCTCGTTTACAGCTGCCTTCGGTCCGGGACTGTGGAAGGATTTCACGTTTATGAATAACCTATCTAATAGACACAAAACTATTTCGTCATTACCATCTTGCTGATCACTGTTGTCATCAAAGACCTTTTATGATTACCATCTTCATCTCCATTATCATTATCATCGCCATTATCTGTATTGCCATTCTTCCCTTTCGTTATTCCTCTCCCATCCCTCAGTCCCATGGGTGTGTGTGTGTGTGGGGGGGGCGTCGGCCTATGAGATGAAACTCCAGTTTCAAATCAGATAATTCGACTTTTGATCAACTTTGAAAATAACTTGTCTCGAGATTCATTCTACCTCCTCAGATGACCTGCCTCTCTAGGAATAAGAATCGCATCACTGTAAAAAGTTTTTACATTAGCAAGAGATCTGTGATAAAGTGCGGTACTTAAATGTTTGACGTTTGTGAAATGAAGTAGGGAAATGTGGAGATCGAAGCTCAGATAGGAAGAACGTACGAAAAGCGGTTAGAAGAGGCCTTTGAAGTAGAAAAATGAAACAGAAGAAAATTATATTTATTTATTCTCCCTCTCTTACTCTCTCTTCCCTTACTGTTTCCAGTATATCTCATGTCCCTTGTCCAAGGCCACGGCTTTATCGACGGCGCCCACGTCGCCCACGCCCGCCGCCGCCCCTCGTGAGAAGGCTCCGTCCCGCGCCCGCCGAAAGCAGCGCCTCCCCACGTGCCCGCGGCGCCCCGGGCCTGCCGACTCCTGTCCTTAACCTAGTTGTCTCATTAATCTACCGCTATTGCCACAGCGCGCGGTATTTTTTCCTCTCCGCGTCGCGAAAGTTATCACTCGGTCTCGCTGCGGCTGTCCCACGGGGTCATTGACCTGAACTCCGCTGGAAGAGATAAGTGAATCGCTGGCGCGCGCGCTCGTCCGAGGCTGGGCTTTGGGCATCAGGGCGCCGGGTTGCGCTTGCTCCGGCCGAGGGAAGGGTATCGCTTCATTAGACCGTATTAATGTGGTATTTAGAGGAAGAAGAGTGACGTGATGATAACGAATACTCGCCGAATAAATTTCACGAAGGGCGGAGCCCAAAAGGCCTGGGAGGAGCCAAGGGTCTGAGGGGCGGAGTTAACCTGGCAGGAGGTTGCCATCTTCACTGCTTTTTTGCTAAAATGTAGCGCTTGGGCACAGCGTCGAAAGGCAAGAATTTTAAATTCTATGCTATGCAGCATGTTAGCAGTTTCACTTGTGCCAAGAGGTGGACGTTGCGATGCAGAGTGAATAAAAAATCACATGGGCTTCAAGTTAGTCTTGCTAACAACACCCTAAGATATCCTGAGAAAAATCTACGGTTTTCTTATTTACTCTGCAAGCAAGATTGCATTAGAGTCTGTTCCTGCAAAAGTTGTCTGATGCCCACTGCAACAGGAAGCCATCAGTTCTTGCAGACGTGACTTGCTCAATGTTGATTTCATTTCCCTGCCCCGGACTCATAAAATCCGAGGGTCAAGAGTAAACCTGCTGCAGTCTGAATGCACACCCTGTAGCTCTGCGAAGAGAGGATGCTGCTCCTGTCCTTCAGGATGTCGCGGGATCTGCCTCCGAGGTCCCGACCCTTTCGCTTCCGATACGCATTGAGAAGGAACCTTTCCCGATCGCCAAACTCCCTGCCGATACGCAGAGCCCGATCGTCGGCCTCGCCAGCCCGAAGCGAGCGCCGTTCAAGGGGAACCTAGCAAAAGCCGCGTCCGGTTGAGGGCAACACCGTGCCCGTGGCGAGCCCTGCCCACAGCGGCCGGCCGCTCGAAC
>NC_091556.1:486931-504431 GCF_042767895.1 Penaeus vannamei
CTTTTTAGAATAATTTTTTATTGTTGCAGAAGTGGGAAGTAAAGGTCATAATTATCAAACACTCACATATGTTTACCCGTACACCGAGCAATACGGCCAGGTTAGCATATTGTAATACCTTAACCTGCTAATTCAATCCACTTGTAAATCAAATGATTTCCCTTAAACACTGAAAAGAGAGTAAGTTTACATTTGATTCTGGTCTTCAGGAATTAAGAAAAAATCCTCTAGACTTCGGAGATTTCTCCATCACTCATTATCAGCGGAAAACGGATTCATAAACCTTCTGCAGCCGTTCCTTTAACATCCCTTTGGTACATTTGAGATTTTTTAATGGAATTTGAACAGCCTCCTCGCTTGGGCCGCAGGACGCCTTTCCCACCGGAGAAAGTCCCTTCCACTGCCGCACCTGAAGGCGCTCGGGTTCTCCGCTCTCGACAGATCGAAATGCAGGAGGAAGGAGCGTGATGTCCGCTGTGGCCGCCGGACCTCATGACCAGTGAATGGCCACGTCCTCGGCGTTCGGATTCTGTGATGCCTTCCTCGGTCTCCGGATCGGCAGCGGGGACACGGACTGGGCTGGTTTGCTCTATGTGTATGCACTATATATATATATATATATATATATATATATATATATATATATATATATATATATATATATATATATGTATATATATATATATATATATGTATATATGTGTGTGTGTGTGTGTGTGTGTGTGTGTGTGTGTGTGTGTGTGTGTGTGTGTGTGTGTGTGTGTGTGTGTGTGTGTGTGTATATATATATATATATATATATATATATATATATATATATATATATATATATATATATATATATATATATATATATGCATTTATACACACACATATAGATGTGTATATATATAATTTGTGCTTGTGTGTTTGGACGTATGCGCGTATGTGAATACGTGTGCTCGTCCGTGCATATGTATGTATGAGTTTTCAAAGCGCGCGTGCGTGTGCAGTCGCGCCCATTACCCTCCGACCTACACAACTGTATCCCGAAGACATCTGAGCCTCGCCCGCGCCGCCGCCCACCGCTGGCCACTCTTCCGCGAGGCCAGACGGCGCCCGCCTCGCAATAAAGCAATATGGAGCGAGCGAGCAATATCCAATCCCTTGCAACGCGAGGATGAAACTCTCTGCGGGAACAAAGTCGGGAATATTAGGTCGCGCGGAATTGCTCGGAGGCGCCCCAGGGAAGGCGGCGGGAGGCGGCGGCGGCGGCCCCGCACGCACTCACGCAGACATTCACTCGGACCCTTTCACCGGCCGCAGGTCGCGCGCTGAGGCCTCTTCCCCGTGCCAGTGTTGGCTCTGAGGGAGGCTGTCGGAAGGCAACGGCTTCGGAGAGGATGCAGCTCACGGTCGAACATGAAAACGAAAATATTAGAGTTAAAAAGAAAATTGACGGGGATGGCTCCTTCGTTTCCATAATGTGGTAAGACGGGGTTTTCCATAGCTAAGGATGACTGGATAAAGCTTTCCGGAAACCGCGAATTGTGTCTTACAAAGGAAACTACGAGGCCAGTGCACTCGTTTCGGCCTACCTCAGGCAGCCTGAAAAACAACGCAACTTGATGACCAGATCCTACAGACCTCCCTCGAGTTGTGGGATAAGAAAATTACCGGCACAGAGAACTGAAGGTGATAAGAATCCCCGCAAGTATGGTCAGAAATAACATATTTGCCCCTTACTGAATGCTCTCCAACGAAGCCCTGGGCATTCTTCCATTACAGATTATAATAGCACCAAGACTTGCAGGTTACACAGCCCAATAACATACGGATTACTTTTGTTATTGCGAGTGCAGCTCAAAAAGGTAACCAAGACATATAGATGCAATCACCTGTTGCTCTCACAAGTGCAAGATTTTACTCATTTCCGTATCGTAGTGGCATACGAATATGAATTCCCTTTGTACAGAGAGGAAACAAGGGGAGATGGCGGGACCTAAAGAGTCCTGTTGCCTAGATATAAGGAACTGAACTTAGATTCAAAAGCTTTCCCTCTTCTGTTAGATACAGTGCACTTCGTCTGAAAAGATTTTAACAATTTCACCTCTGAGAACACCCACTGACATTTTTATTTTCTTTTTTTATGTCAGTATTACGTGGCACCATACGCCCCATCGATATAAAATGAATAGATAATCAAACATTCAACGTTACTGCTGAAAACGTTTGACTGGGTCCCCGTCATAATCTGAAGATCGCCTCTTGTCACGTACCTGCAGAGGCGTTGCAGTTCGTGGGGAAGACAGCGTCCTTGTCAGAAGACGAGAACGTTTGCTCCGAAAAACGACCTGTAGCACGACCTCCCTGACCAAACGCGATGTAAGAGTAAAGAGACGCTGTTTGGAAATAAAGTCTGCATTGAAAGGGAACCAAAGGAGGCTTGAGAGTAGCGTGAAGGGTCAGACATACAACAGGATCCTCGATTAAGGATGATCAACACACTTTTAATCGCCGCTCCTATATGCTGTATTGAAAATATTCCTACAAGTGATAAAGAAATCTGGATTACTATCTGATGAGATATATACAGAGGCAGTACGAGATAGGCAGTGAAGATGACTTTTGATGGGCAATTAATCTTATGTTTTGTGCTATTGTATCTGAAGGTATATATACAGTATGGGTTCACTAGAAATCATCTGGTTCCTTAAACGAAAAGATAACACAGTTTATGTTTTTCTTTCGTCTCTTGCCTCCTCCTATTACCTAACCAGCACCCAGAATAATGACAACTAGTGGTGGTGAGGAGACAACGAAGGCAAATTACAGTGACAATTGGGATATAAAGCAAAGTGTGTCCGGGTCGATGACAAACTCTCCACAACAAACCGTTCTCGTCGGTAACACTCTCCCACGTAAGGTCATAACGTTGCGTATTCCGGGGCACTTGAAGCCCTCGGAAAATTATGCTGGAAAGAGAGAATATAGCGTGTGTGTGTGTGCGTGCTTGTGTCGCGTGCGTCTGTGTGTGTGTGTTTGTGTGTGTGTGTGTTTGTGTTTGTGTGTGTGTGTGTGTGTGTGCGTCTGTGTGTGTGTGTGTGTGTGTGTGTCTATTGTCCCCCCCCTCCCCCCCCCCCCTCGTCCCCACAGCCTCAACTTCCCTTCACCTTATCAGTCAATGATCCCCGGGTAAACTTCGTAGCCTATTTTCCCTATCACCATTTTCCCTTATCACTATCCTGCGCTATCGCCATTATCTGCAAATTCATTATCTCCGCTGTACTCTATAATCCTTCGTCTTGGCTTAACGCTGATCGGTCTTTGGCTTCTTCCTTTCAGCCTCACTTTCAGGCGGAGGAAATGCAGCTTCTAGGATTGTTGTGATCATGTTCATTGCTATCACCATCATTATTGATATCATTATTATTATTGTTATTATTATTATTATTATTATTATTATTATTATTATTATTATCATTATCATTATTATTATTATTATTATTATTATTATTATTATTATCATTATTATTATTATTATTATCATTGTTATTATTATTGTTATTATTATTATTATTATCATTATTATTGTTACTATTATTATAATTATTATTATCATTATTATTGTTGTTGTTGTTGTTGTTATTATCATCATCATTATTATTATTAAAATTACTATTATCACAATTACTTTTATTATCATTATTACTATTATCTTTATCATTACTATTATCATCATGTTAGTAAACGTTGGCCTTTCTCCCTAACACCACAACTACTCTTCAGTCATCACCAACAGCAGCTTACTCAGTCACCGACATCACCACACTATATATCATCACCATGTCGCTAGTCATTACACTTGGTCATCACCTACATCGTTACATTCAGCCAGCATCATTATACTCAGCAATCATGTTAAACATCATTATAGTCATCACTTTCATTATACTCAATCATAATCATCCTTATAGTCAGTCATCACAACCATCATCGTCATTTGCGGTCACCACGATCATTTTGCTCACTCATCACAGTCGTCACCATATCTTATCATCATCACCAGCACTATACTCAGTCAATATCCCTATCATCATACTGCTTCACCATCATAGTCACCACAGCCATCAATATACTCACTCCTCACCATCACCACCACAGCCAGCCCTTATCACCATTGCCATAGTCAGTCATCACCATTAGCTTTACACTCAGTCATCACCACCGTCATTCTACTTCCTCATGCTCATTCACCACCCTCAGCGTCATGCTCCGTCACCACCACTATCACATGAATCACCATCAGTATCAAATCATTGATCATCGCCATACCCAGTCATCACCATCCTTTCTCTATCAGGCCCTTATTTACCGTCTCCTTCCTACTCATCACCTCCTCATACTCATCACCATCATCTCCTTTCTACTCATCACGTCCCTCATACTCATCACCTCCTCATCCTCATCACCTCCTCATCCTCATCACCTCACTCATACTCATCACCATCATCTCCTTCCTACTCATCACCCTCATCCTCATCACCTCCTCATCCTCATCACCTCCTTCCCACTCATCACCTCCTCATACTCATCACCTTCTTCATCACCACCATCACCTCCCTCATCCTCATCACCTCCTCATCCTCATCACCTCCTCATAATCATCACCTTCTTCAGCACCCCCACCACCTTCCTACTCATCACCTCCTCATCCTCATCACCTCCTCATCCTCATCCTCATCACCTTCATCACCCCCACCACCTTCCTACTCAAAACCCTCATCCTCATCACCTCCTCATCCTCATCACCTCCTCATCCTCATCACCACCTTCCTACTCATCACCTCCTCATCCTCCTCACCTCCTCATCCTCATCACCACCACCTCCCTCATACTCATCACCCCCACCACCTTCCTACTCATCACCTCCTCATCCTCATCACCTTCTTCATCACCACCACCACCTTCCTACTCAAAACCCTCATACTCATCACCACCTCCCTCATACTCATCCTTATCACCTCCTCATCCTCCTCACCACGGCCGCCGAAGCGAGAGTGCGTGTGAGGGGCGGTCGTGGCGAGTTCATTGACCTCATCTGGGCATCGGGCGCGCACGGTCCTGGCGGGCGCTGTTCACACTCATTTGTGATCTGATGAATGTATCGATTTTTTTTTTTTTTTTATTATCACTATTATCTTTTGATTGTCATTGTTGTTGTTATTATTGTTATTATTGTTGTTATTGTTATTATTATTATTATTATTATTATCATTATTATTATTATTATTATTATTAATATTATCATTACTATTATTATTATTATTATTATTATTATTATTATTATCATTATTATTATCATTATTATTATTATCATTATTATTATTATTATTATTAATATTATTATTATTATTACTATTATTATTATTATCATCATTACTATTATTATTATTATTATCACTACTGCTACTACTACTATTATTATCATAATTATTGTTACTATTAATACATGTTCTATTATTATCATCACTTGTTGTCATCACTGTTATTAATATCATTACTTTCATTGTTATTATTATTATCAGTATAACTATTGTCATTATCATTATTATTATTACCATCATTAACATTATTATTATTATTATCATCGTCGTTACTATCATTATCATTATTGGCGTTATTACTATGATCCCACTATCATTTTGTTATCATCATCATAATCATTATTGGTATTATCATGATTGTACCATTACTATCATTACTATCCTAATCAAGTAGAAGAGCACGGCGAGGACAGAAGAAGAGCACGGCGAGGACAGAAGGAGAGCACGGCGAGGACAGAAGGAGAGCACGGCGAGGACAGAAGAAGAGCACGGCGAGGACAGAAGAAGAGCACGGCGAGGACAGAAGAAGAGCACGGCGAGGACAGAAGAGGGGCACGGCAAGGAGAGAAGGAGAGCACGGCGAGGGCAGAAGGAGAGCACGGCGAGGACAGAAGGAGAGCACGGCGAGGACAGAAGAAGAGCACGGCGAGGACAGAAGAAGAGCACGGCGAGGACAGCAGGAGAGCACGGCGAGGACAGAAGAAGAGCACGGTGAGGACAGAGGAAGAGCACGGCGAGGACAGAAGAAGAGCACGGCGAGGACAGAAGAAGAGCACGGCGAGGACAGAAGAAGAGCACGGCGAGGACAGAAGAAGAGCACGGCGAGGACAGAAGAAGAGCACGGCGAGGACAGAAGAGGAGCACGGCAAGGAGAGAAGGAGAGCACGGCGAGGGCAGAAGGAGAGCACGGCGAGGAGAGAAGGAGAGCACGGCGAGGACAGAAGAACAGCACGGCGAGGACAGAAGAAGAGCACGGCGAGGACAGCAGGAGAGCACGGCGAGGACAGAAGAAGAGCACGGCGAGGACAGAGGAAGAGCACGGCGAGGACAGAAGAAGAGCACGGCGAGGACAGAAGAAGAGCACGGCGAGGACAGAAGAAGAGCACGGCGAGGACAGAAAAAGAGCACGGCGAGGACAGAAGAAGAGCAAGGCGAGCACAGAAGAGGAGCACGGCGAGGACAGAAGAAGATCAAGGCGAGGACAGAAGAAGAGCACGGCGAGGACAGAAGGAGAGCACGGCGAGGACAGAAGAAGAGCACGGCGAGGACAGAAGAAGAGCACGGCGAGGACAGAGGAAGAGCACGGCGAGGACAGAAGAAGAGCACGGCGAGGACAGAAGAAGAGCACGGCGAGGACAGAAGAAGAGCACGGCGAGGACAGAAGAGGAGCACGGCGAGGACAGAAGAAGAGCACGGCGAGGACAGAAGAGGAGCACGGCAAGGAGAGAAGGAGAGCACGGCGAGGACAGAAGGAGAGCACGGCGAGGACAGAAGAAGAGCACGGCGAGGACAGAAGAAGAGCACGGCGAGGACAGCAGGAGAGCACGGCGAGGACAGAAGAAGAGCACGGCGAGGACAGAGGAAGAGCACGGCGAGGACAGAAGAGGAGCACGGCGAGGACAGAGGAAGAGCACGGCGAGGACTGAAGAAGAGCACGGCGAGGACAGAAGAACAGCACGGCGAGGACAGAAGAAGATCAAGGCGAGGACAGAAGAAGAGCACGGCGAGGACAGAAGGAGAGCACGGCGAGGACAGAAGAAGAGCACGGCGAGGACAGAAGAAGAGCAAGGCGAGGACAGAAGAGGAGCACGGCGAGGACAGAAGAAGAGCACGGCGAGGACAGAAGAAGAGCACGGCGAGGGCAGAAGAAGAGCACGGCGAGGACAGAAGAAGAGCACGGCGAGGACAGAAGAAGAGCACGGCGAGGACAGAAGGAGAGCACGGCGAGGACAAAAGAAGAGCACGGCGAGGACAGAAGAAGAGCACGGCGAGGACAGAAGGAGAGCACGGCGAGGACAGAAGAAGAGCACGGCGAGGACAGAAGGAGAGCACGGCGAGGACAAAAGAAGAGCACGGCGAGGACAGAAGAAGAGCACGGCGAGGACAGAAGGAGAGCACGGCGAGGACACATGAAGAGCACGGCGAGGACAGAAGGAGAGCGCGGCGAGGACAGAAGAAGAGCACGGCGAGGACAGAAGAGGAGCACGGCGAGGACAGAAGAAGAGCACGGCGAGGACAGAAGAAGAGCACGGCGAGGACAGAAGAAGAGCACGGCGAGGACAGAAGGAGAGCACGGCGAGGACAGAAGGAGAGCACGGCGAGGACAGAAGGAGAGCACGGCGAGGACAGAAGGAGAGCACGGCGAGGACAGAAGAAGAGCACGGCGAGGACAGAAGAGGAGCACGGCGAGGACAGAAGGAGAGCACGGCGAGGACAGAGGAGGAGCACGGCGAGGACAGAAGGAGAGCACGGCGAGGACAGAAGGAGAGCACGGCGAGGACAGAAGAAGAGCACGGCGAGGGCAGAAGAAGAGCACGGCGAGGACAGAAGGAGAGCACGGCGAGGACAGAAGGAGAGCACGGCGAGGACAGAAGGAGAGCACGGCGAGGACAGAAAAAGAGCACGGCGAGGACAGAAGAAGAGCACGGCGAGGACAGAAGAACAGCTAGGCGAGGACAGAAGAAGAGCACGGCGAGGACAGAAGAACAGCACGGCGAGGACAGAAGAGGAGCACTGCGAGGACAGAAGAGGAGCACGGCGAGGGCAGAAGAAGAGCACGGCGAGGACAGAAGAGGAGCACTGTGAGGACAGAAGAGGAGCACGGCGAGGGCAGAAGAAGAGCACGGCGAGGACAGAAGAGGAGCACTGCGAGGACAGAAGAGAAGCACGGCGAGGACAGAAGAGGAGCACGGCGAGGACAGAAGAGGAGCACGGCGAGGGCAGAAGAGGAGCACGGCGAGGACAGAAGAACAGCACGGCGAGGACAGAAGGAGAGCACGGCGAGGACAGAAGAGGAGCACGGCGAGGACAGAAGAGGAGCACTGCGAGGACAGAAGAGGAGCACGGCGAGGGCAGAAGAGGAGCACGGCGAGGACAGAAGAGGAGCACGGCGAGGGCAGAAGAGGAGCACGGCGAGGACAGAAGAGGAGCACTGCGAGGACAGAAGAGGAGCACTGCGAGGACAGAAGAGGAGCACGGCGAGGACAGAAGAACAGCACGGCGAGGACAGAAGGAGAGCACGGCGAGGACAGAAGAAGAGCACGGCGAGGACAGAAGAGGAGCACTGCGAGGACAGAAGAGGAGCACGGCGAGGGCAGAAGAGGAGCACGGCGAGGACAGAAGAGGAGCACGGCGAGGGCAGAAGAGGAGCACGGCGAGGACAGAAGAGGAGCACGGCGAGGACAGAAGAGGAGCACGGCGAGGGCAGAAGAGGAGCACGGCGAGGACAGAAGAAGAGCACGGCGAGGACAGAAGAGGAGCACTGCGAGGACAGAAGAGGAGCACGGCGAGGACAGAAGAACAGCACGGCGAGGACAGAAGGAGAGCACGGCGAGGACAGAAGGAGAGCACGGCGAGGACAGAAGAAGAGCACGGCGAGGACAGAGGAAGAGCACGGCGAGGACAGAAGGAGAGCACGGCGAGGACAGATTTAGAGCACGGCGAGGACAGAAGGAGAGCACTGCGAGGACAGAAGAAGAGCACGGCGAGGACAGAAGGAGAGCACGGCGAGGACAGAGGAAGAGCACGGCGAGGACAGAAGGAGAGCACGGCGAGGACAGAAGAAGAGCACGGCGAGGACTGAAGAAGAGCACGGCGAGGACAGAAGAAGAGCACGGCGAGGACAGAAGAAGAGCACGGCGAGGACAGAAGAAGAGCACGGCGAGGACAGAAGAAGAGCACGGCGAGGACAGAAGAAGAGCACGGCGAGGACAGAAGAACAGCACGGCGAGGACAGAAGAACAGCACGGCGAGGACAGAGGAAGAGGACGGCGAGGACAGAAGGAGAGCACGGCGAGGACAGAAGAAGAGCACGGCGAGGACAGAAGAAGAGCACGGCGAGGACAGAAGAAGAGCACGGCGAGGACAGAAGAAGAGCACGGCGAGGACAGAAGAGGAGCACGGCGAGGACAGAAGAGGAGCACGGCGAGGACAGAAGAGGAGCACGGCGAGGACAGAAGAGGAGTACTGCGAGGACAGAAGAGGAGCACTGCGAGGACAGAAGAGGAGCACGACGAGGACAGAAGAACAGCACGGCGAGGACAGAAGAGGAGCACTGCGAGGACAGAAGAGGAGCACGGCGAGGACAGAAGAGGAGCACGGCGAGGACAGAAGAGGAGCACGGCGAGGGCAGAAGAGGAGCACGGCGAGGACAGAAGAGGAGCACTGCGAGGACAGAAGAGGAGCACTGCGAGGACAGAAGAGGAGCACGACGAGGACAGAAGAACAGCACGGCGAGGACAGAAGGAGAGCACGGCGAGGACAGAAGGAGAGCACGGCGAGGACAGAAGAAGAGCACGGCGAGGACAGAAGGAGAGCACGGCGAGGACTGAAGAAGAGAACGGCGAGGACAGAAGAAGAGCACGGCGAGGACAGAAGAACAGCACGGCGAGGACAGAAGAACAGCACGGCGAGGACAGAAGAGGAGCACGGCGAGGACAGAAGAACAGCACGGCGAGGACAGAAGGAGAGCACGGCGAGGACAGAAGAAGAGCACGGCGAGGACAGAAGAAGAGCACGGCGAGGACTGAAGAAGAGCACGGCGAGGACAGAAGAAGAGAACGGCGAGGACAGAAGGAGAGCACGGCGAGGACAGAAGAAGAGAACGGCGAGGACAGAAGGAGAGCACGGCGAGGACAGAAGAAGAGCACGGCGAGGACTGAAGAAGAGCACGGCGAGGACAGAAGAAGAGAACGGCGAGGACAGAAGGAGAGCACGGCGAGGACAGAAGAAGAGCACGGCGAGGACAGAAGAAGAGCACGGCGAGGGCAGCAGGAAAGGCGCAGATACCAAGGCGGCGAAACCGACGGAGGCCGTGAAGGGAGGAACCGCCGGCGCGAAACGACAGGCAGTTCGAGTCGACGGCCAAGCAGATCGTCCCGCATCGGGCTGTGAGCAGGAGATCGACCCGGGCAGCAGGAGGAGAAAGTAGAGAGCGATAGACACGGGGCTTGAAAATTTGCCGGGACAGAAGGAAGTCCCGATACCGGTACTTTTCCGACGATGAGTGGCGGGACAACCGGACCGGATGAGCCCCATATCGCAAAAGACGAGGACGCTGAGACGGAGGCTGTGCACCGGGGTTCGGAGGAGCGTCCGGGAGCCATGGTCGTTTCGGCGGCTCATCCGGATAAGCCGCTCGAAGTGTGTTTGTTGGTGCACCGTCGTCATGGAACACCGTGGTCGGGAACTAGAAATGGAAGACAGTAACGTGGGAGAGAATTTAGAAGAACTTATAATGAAACAACTTGATTATCAAGATTAAATAATGGGGCAATGTTGAGTTACATGAACCTTTACTAAGAGTTAATGGAAGTAGGTAGGTTAGTTTGTGTTTAATTAATTTATCGTGTTTTCAAATACTTGCTCTCGTCATGATTATTACTTTAATTTCCTTGGTTCACATATTCACTTGGATATACAACTTAATTTGTGTTTGTTATAATTTATGTTTCTTTTGTGATCACTATTCTGTTTGTGTAATATCTAAACCATTTATCAACTTTGAGATATGAAGTAATCAATTCTTTTTATAATGGCCACTATTTTATATTACAACGCTTGATTCATTAAGAGATAACGGTTATGAATATTGTTAACTTTACTTTCCTCAAGTTTCATGACTGATAATTATTTAACGGTGAATTAGAACTTTCTAGTTTGTCTGTAAAGAACACAAAGGATGCCTCATCTGTTTATTTTTCACATAATCTTTGATATTGTAATTTCATTATATTACATTGGTAATCAGTAATTAGTAAATTTTTTGCCTTTTCTCGTCACAAAGACTAAACTCAACCCTTGAATTAAACCAATTAATAGTATGACGTTGTCACTTTGAAAATCACTGATTAATTATGTAAAACGCTACAATTAATGAGAAAAAATAAACGCTGATTAATTTAACAAAGTTGTGATGCTGAAGACTATTCAATATGTTGTGGAGTAGAGGGAACAGCATTATTATCGTTAATACTATTGTCATCATGGTTATCATTACAGTCATTATTGTTGTTGTTATAAGTATTATTATTTTTATCATGGTTAACATTATCATCATTACCATTATCATTATCATTATTATTATTATTATTATTATTATTATTATTATTATTATTATTATTATTATTATTATTATTATTATTATTATTATTATCATTATTATCATTATTGGTATTATTGTCATTTTCATCGTTATCATTATCATTACTATTAATCATCATTGTTATTATTGTTAATGTTATCATTACTATTGTTATCACTATTATCATCATCATGATTATTATTACCATCATTAATGTTGTTATTAGTATTAGTATTTCTATCATGATTGACATCATCACCATTATTATCATTGTTATTATTGTTATTGTTATCAACTTACTGTTATTATGATCATTATCAAAATCATTATAATTGTCATTTTTATCAGCATTTTCATTATCATAATTGTTACTGATACTACTATCATCATCATCATTGTGAGCATCATTATAAACATCACTATTTCTACCAGCAGTAGTGTCATTATTATCCTTATTTTTACTCACATCGTGTTTACTACTATCATCATTACTATAAGCTTACCACTAGTATATTGTTGGTATTTATTACTATTGTTTTTGTTCCTATTATTATTATTGATGCTATAACTATCTTTTTATCATCAATGTCAACATCATGATTGTTTCCATTATTTTTAGAATCATCATCATCAGTATCATTATCATCATCATTATTACTATTATCATTTCTATTGTAATTGTTGCTGTTGATGTTATCATTATTATCATTAATATCGTTATCATCATTATCATACTATTAACATTTTCATTATCATTATCATTATTATCATTGTTATTATTATCATTATTATTATCATCATTATTATCATTACCATCATTACTGTTATTATCATTATCACTACTTTTGCTGTCATTATTATCATTATTGTAATTATCATTATCATGTTATTATTATCAGCATCCATTATAATGACTATCATAATTGCCATTATCATCGTCATCACCATCCTCTTCATTATCAACATTTTCATTATCATTATTGTTAAAAATGTATGAATGAGAATAAATATTTTCACTGTACAAGAGACACACTGAACCGGTTTCGATCGTGACTTCGCCAAAAATGCATTATGTAACACAAACTGGTTGGATGTTTCTCCTGCGTCGGGAAGGTAATCATTCTCATTCAGACATTTTCTACATTTCTTATAATGCATACTTTATATTTTTTATTTGTTATCGTTATTATTATTATCATTATCATCATCATTATCATCGTCATCGTTATTATCATCATCATCATCATCATTATCATCGTCATTATAATCATCATCATCATTATTTTTATTATCATTATTATTATTATTATCATTATTATTTTCAATTTTATCCTTATGATTACTCTTTTATATCATTAACAATATTATCATTATGATTATCATTATTATTGTTATATTTGATATTATCATTATAATTACTGCTATTATGATTATCATTATTATCATTACTAGCATCATCATCAGTATCATCATTACTATCATCATTATCATTATCATCATCATTATTCTTATCATTGTTTTAACAATAATAATCATTGTCATTATCATTATCATCATTATCATTATCATTACTATCATTATCATTACTATTGCTATTGTTATTATATGCATTATAGTTATAATTATGATCATTATCATCTTAATTTTCATCATTATCATAAGCATTATCTTTATCATCATTACCATAAGCATTATCTTAATCATCATTATAATTAGCAGCATTATTGTTATTATTGTTATTGCTGTTGTTCTCATCATTATTTTTGCTGTTATCATTATTACGAATTATAATTCCTCACACTGCCTTTATTATTCGCTATTTCCATTATCATCATCATATTACCATCATCAGTGCTATGATTATCAACATGATTAGTGGCTGCAGTGATATCAGTACTAGCAACAGTAACGGTCATATTCTCATTAAACAATAAGTGTTATTATCTTAAAATCATCGTTATTACTTACCTACTTTATTGGTGTCTGTTTTGTGGTGCTATTATCAAAATCATTATTATCATTGCTATAATTATTATCATTATTATCATTGCTATAATTATTATCATTGCTATAATTATCATTATTATTATCAAAATCATCATTATCATCATTATCCTTATTGTTGTTATTATCATCATCATCACCATTATTATTGAATCCTTTTTAATTGTATGGTACCTCAGAATCCGTATTTTCTCGTGCACATGTGTAGCCATATACTTATATACAGATCCACAGTGTCTTTAACACCACATATGCGACCATGGCCATTACCACATATATTCACAAATTACATACTGGCAGTTGGTGTATGTGGACCGAATCCTTATAACAACATGGGGCTAATTGGGAGAGAGGAGAAGCAACACAAGGTAAATTATTGATGAGGGTGCTGTTGGCCACAACAATGATTCAATGATATCAATAATAATGATGGTAATAATGGTGATAAGAACAGCAATGATAATAATGATGATGATAAGCACAGCAATAATGATAATAATGATGATGTTTTTCATTATAATAATGATGATTATAGCAATGATAAGGATTTTGATGCTAATGATGGTAACAATTAAAGCAAGGATAATGATGATAATAACAACAGTAGTTGTTGAAGGTAGAAGAAGGAGGAGGAAAATGACGAGGAGGAAGGAGGTGGGGAGAGGAGAGGGAAGAGGAAGAAGAGCAGGCGAAAGTAGGAGGGAGCGAGAGGAAAAGGTAGGTGGAGGAGGAGGAAGCGAAGGTAGGAGGAGGAGGAGGAGGTAGCGAAGGTAGGATGAGGAGGAGGAGGAAGCGAAGGTAGGAGGAGGAGGAAGCGAAGGTAGGAGGAGGAGGAAGCGAAGGTAGGAGGAGGAGGAAGCGAAGGTAGGAGGAGGAGGAGGAGGAAGCGAAGGTAGGAGGAGGAGGAGGAAGCGAAGGTAGGACGAGGAGGAAGCGAAGGTAAGGGGAGGAGGAGGGGGCGAAGGTAGGAGGACGAGGAGGGGGTGAAGGTAAGGGGAGGAGGAGGAGAAAGCAAAGGTAGGAGGAGGAGAAAGCAAAGGTAGGAGGAGGAGGAAGCGAAGGTAGGAGGAGGAGGAGGAAGCGAAGGTAGGACGAGGAGGAAGCGAAGGTAAGGGGAGGAGGAGGGGGCGAAGGTAGGAGGACGAGGAGGGGGTGAAGGTAAGGGGAGGAGGAGGAGAAAGCAAAGGTAGGAGGAGGAGGAAGCAAAGGTAGGAGGAAGAGGAGGAGGAGGGGGCGAAGGTAGGACGAGGAGGGGGCGAAGGTAAGGGGAGGAGGAGGAGGAAGCAAAGGTAGGAGGAGGAGGAGGAGGAGGAGGAAGCGAAGGTAGGAGGAGGAGGAGGAAGCGAAGGTAGGAGGAGGAGGAAGCGAAGGTAGGAGGAGGAGGAGGAAGCGAAGGTAAAGGGACGAGGAGGAGGAAGCGAAGGTAGGAGGAGGAGGAGGAAGCGAAGGTAGGAGGAGGAGGAGGCGAAGGTAAGGGGAGGAGGAGGAGGAGGAGGAGGAGGTAAGAGGAGGAGGAGAGGGCGAAGGTAGGAGGAGGAGGGGGCGAAGGTAGGAGGGGAAGAAGGAGGAGGGGGAAGGTAGGAGGAGCAGGAGGAGGAGGAGGGGGCGAAGGTAAGGGGAGGACGAGGAGGGGGCGAAGGTAGGAGGAGGAGGGGGCGAAGGTAAGAGGAGGAGGGGGGGGGCGAAGGTAGGAAGAGGAGGAGGAAGCGAAGGTAGGAGGACGAGGAGAGGGCGAAGGTAAGAGGAAGAGGAGGAAGCGAAGGTAGGAGGAGGAGGGGGCGAAGGTAGGAGGAGGAGGAGGAAGCGAAGGTAGGAGGAGGAGGAGGAGGAGGAGGGGGCGAAGGTAGGAGGAGGAGGAGGAGGAAGCGAAGGTAGGAGGAGGAGGAGGAGGAAGCGAAGGTAGGAGGAGGAGGAGGAGGAGGGGGCGAAGGTAGGAGGAGGAGGAGGAGGGGGCAAAGGTAAGGGGAGGAGGAGGAAGCGAAGGTAAGGGGAGGAGGAGGAGGAAGCGAAGGTAGGAGGAGGAGGAGGAAGCGTAGGAGGAGGAGGAGGAGGAGGAGGAAGAGAAGGTAGGAGGAGGACGAGGAGGGGGCGAAGGTAGGAGGAGGAGGAGGACGAGGAGGAGGGGGTAAAGGTAGGATGAGGAGGAGGAAGCGAAGGTAAGGGGAGGAGGAGGGGGCGAAGGTAAGGGGAGGACGAGGAGGGGGCGAAGGTAAGGGGAGGACGAGGAGGGGGCGAAGGTAGGAGGAGGAGGAGGAGGAAGAGAAGGGGAGGACGAGGAGGGGGCGAAGGTAGGAAGAGGAGGAGGAGGGGGCGAAGGTAGGATGAGGAGGAGGAAGCGAAGGTAAGGGGAGGACGAGGAGGGGGCGAAGGTAGGAAGAGGAGGATTGGGCAGGTAGGAGGAGGAGGAGGAGGAAGAGAATGGGAGGACGAGGAGGGGGCGAAGGTAGGAGGAGGAGGATTAGGCAGGTGCGACGGGCAGCGAATGGAAGCACAGGTGTCGACGAGCGGAGGTCGCTGACCCCGCGCGGTGCTGCTCCCGCCCCGCCCGCCGCCTCACTGACCCACTCCCCGCCAGCGCCCCGCCCGCCCGGGACGCGTGCGTGCGTGCGTGCGTGCGTGTGCATGTGTGTGTGTGTGTTTATTTGTTATGTTTGTGCGTGTGTGTGGTTGTTTGCATGTGTGTGTGTGTGCACGCGCGTGTTTCTTTACATATATATTTATATGTATGAAAGTCCTTCCCGCACACGTGGCTTCTCGTAGTACGCTCACTCATCCGTAGAATCTGGTCCCGAATTCGGAGAAACATTTTTCCTCCAGAGTTTGAAGAAACCTTGGATGTTGTTGTTGCTTTTTTCTCACATCATTCACAATTAACACATTTCTGTTATCATGAACAGAGATTTTTGGAAAAGCGCCTCGCCGATCAGCCTTGGTGCGATCAGTATGCAAGCCAATAGGCCGTAACTCTTGCGATGCGTGCAACAAAACATATTAAAATATAATCACTTGAATATGGAAATGAGATGTGAAAGTGCCCTTATGCAATGTATAGTTGCAGGTGAGACTGCTATGCCTTGACATATAATGTAAAGGGCAATGAACTGAGCAGATTACGGGTCAGCCCGCGTGGGGCCATTCAAAGTTTCCCGCCATTTTCGAGCCAGCCCACGAGGGACAGCAGATCGCCCTCCACGCGACCTGCCGTCGGGCGCCCAGGACAGCGCCCAGGCACTTGAGGAGGAACCGCCGTCTTCCTTTCCCTCCCTTCTCCAAGAGGCAAAAATCGAACAAACAAAAGTAAAGAGGTGAGATACGCTCACACACTCCAGGCGTCATTGACCTCTCGGGGGCTGGACACTGCCTTGACAGCCCCCGTGTTTGATACGGGGTTTATGACGCTCGGAATAGTAAGTTCTCCTTCATACAGGTGAGAAAGTGCGCCCAAGGGCAGTGATTTTATGGGAGACTGCCACGGCGTTGAAGAAAGTGCACAGGTCGTTGACCGCGTCCTCGGTCACAGCCTGCTCTGCTCTGTTCTATGGCATAATATCCAGCCAGGGCGATGACATGCCCCTAGCCCGGGCCCAGAGGACCTAGAGGCCTTTCAGGCTCAGGAGAGGAGGCATGCCATCGCCTCCAAATCCCGCCGAAAGCGGCGACGGCGAGATCGAAGGAGTCGAGCAAATCCTCACGTGTGGCCGTCCATTGTTTACATTCACACTCGGGGTCAACGAACCGCGAGCCCGGGCTTCACATCTCCCCTCTCCTCACTCCTCACAAATACGGATGAAAGTTGCCTGGCCAGATGCGTACTCTCAATCCAGCGCCC
>NC_091556.1:531931-533497 GCF_042767895.1 Penaeus vannamei
CCGTTTATACAAAACAACCAACTAGTGTACTTATAAAACATAATGGCCATTCATGTCGTATGATTATAATTAAATAAAAAAACTATATTTACTACCTGACAAGCTAAGATTGTTGATATTACTATTCATTATATTAGAATTGCAACATCTACGTTACTGCTATTACTACGAATCAAGTTACTATTGCAGTCATAATGATATCACTTGCAAGAGTAATGATTTCTCGCTGTTTCAGGTAACAAATTGATTCTACGACTGTGATACTCTGTCACTACTGCAGTTCTTTTTGCAAATATTACTACTATAATTATTTTCAATGATGTTGCAAATACTACTGCGACTACTTTTATTTCTAAATCTACGACTGTTACTACTGTCACTACAATTATTACTCGTACTGCAATAGACTAACCACACCGAAAGAGATCTGAACAACAACAGATTTACACCATCCTTACCCACACGAAGAAAGAAAAAGAGAAAGAAAAAAACAGGACAAAAAGAAGAAAACACCCACACCAAAATCGGATCTTAATTGATTTCGTTATCACTTCCCTTCCCCCCATAACACGTGATCGCGATTAAATTCTCGCTAGATTAATGTTATTGATCAGTGGGGCGCGAGGCGGTCACACCCAGTCGATACTGCAGCGGCCGCCCTCCTGCGCCACTTGCCTACCAACACAGATATTTAGATGAGGCAGCATCCGCGCCGAGGCTGCTCGCTCCGGCCATTTGTACCCCTTCGCTGTGCATGAAGCTGCGTGTATAATCAACAAGAAGGAGGCGCAGGGGGACTGGGACGTGATTCCCGCGCAGGAGGAGCCAAGCGCACACACAAATAATGCGTATGAACGGGTCTTTGCTTCGCGTTTCCTTCGGCGCCGAAAACCGAACATTTCCTCGCCGAGCAGCGATATTTAGTCGAGTCGAGAGGCAATTTGCAAACAAAGTGCTCGGCGGATTTATTATGTTTTCCTCGATGCAGTCACAGAATAAATACCTGAAATGCCACGTAAATATGGTTTACAAATAATGGCCGACATCGAGGTGGCGGCCGAGCGAGGGGCTCCGCGCGCTCTCTCCTCTTGCTCCCTCTTTCTCCCTTCCTCTTTCTCCCTCTTTCTCCCTTCCTCTTTCTCTCCTTCTTCTCCCTCTTTCGTCCTCTCCTTCTTCTCCCTCTTTCGTCCATTCCTCTTTCTCCCTCTTTCGCCCCTTTCTCTTTCTCCCTCTTTCGTCCCTTCCTCTTTCTCCCTTTCGTCCTCTCCTTCTTCTCCCTCTTTCTCCCTCTTTCGTCCTCTCCTTCTTCTCCCTCTTTCGTCCATTCCTCTTTCTCCCTCTTTCGCCCCTTCCTCTTTCTCCCTCTTTCGCCCCTTCCTCTTTCTCCCTCTTTCGCCCCTTTCTCTTTCTCCCTCTTTCGTTCCTTCCTTTTTCTCCCTTTCGTCCTCTCCTTCTCCCTCTTTCGTCCCTTCCTCTTTCTCCCTCTTTCGTCCCTTCCTCTTTCTCCCTTTCGTCCTCGCCTTCTTCTCCCTCTTTATCCCTTCCTCTTTCTCCCTCTTTCTCCCT
>NC_091556.1:551497-556497 GCF_042767895.1 Penaeus vannamei
CGCACACATATAAATACATATATATAAATACATATATATGCATATATATACATATATATATATATATATATATATATATATATATATATATACATATATATATATATATATATATATATATATATATATATATATATATACATACACACACAGACACACACACACACACACACACACACACACACACACACACACATATATATATATATATATATATATATATATATATATATATATATATATATATATATATATATAGGTATATATATAGGTATACACACAAACACACATACGCACACACACACGCATACACACACATATACGCATGCATGTACGTGTGTACACACCCCTAAGCATCCCAAGCTATCGGAGAACACGCGCAGTTTGTCACAGCATCTTCTAAGTGGCGCATAATGGCTTCCTATCGTATTCCAATAAGTGTGATTTAGTAATATTCCCGCGGCATCACCATCTGTTGGGCCGAAGGGACACCAAATTGAACGAGACAGCGAAGAGAGAGAGAGAGAGAGAGAGAGAGAGAGAGAGAGAGAGAGAGAGAGAGAGAGAGAGAGAGAGAGAGAGAGAGAGAGAGAGAAGCTCTCGTATGAACTTTGTATTATCTCGGGGCGCCCTTCCACCCTCTCCTCCCTCCCTCCACCCTCTCCCCTCTCCTCCCCACCTTCCGTCTTCCTCCTCCCCCTTCCCCTCCCCCAAGAAGGAAAAAAAAAGGGGAAAAAAGAGACAGAAGCAGGAAATGCCACATCTCAATTAGGTCATTACATTCCGCTAATAAAACCCGAAGCCCCTTGCCAGCGGGGGCCGAGCGCGCGCACCACCCATATCGATCAGCGGCAGCCAGCGGCGAGGGGGACCTTGGGCTTAATCAAGAGCGCTCGTATCATTGCTCCCTGCCGGACCGCCGCTCGGGACGGCCTCTGCGGCGATCGAATGCACATTTCCCTTCCTTCCTTCCTCCCTTTCTTCCCTCTCCCCCCCCCTCCCCTAAGGATGATTCTCTTTGATGCTGTGTCGCGGCAAGTGGTCGGGAACATACCATTTTTTTTCTTCCAATTATTTTTTTCTTTCCTTTTTTTCCCCTCAAGGGTGAGAGAAGGAAGACGAGAGAGAGAGAGAGAGAGAGGGAGAGTGACAGCGGGAAACAGGATTCTTCCGGTCCTCTGTTGAGCGGCCGTCTCCCTTCTAACGACACGAGTATTGATTGATGATGCTAGTAACCAGCCTTAGGCTAGGAAGGAGGAGGGAGGGGAAGGGAGAAGGAAGGAAGAATGGAGGGAGGGAGGGAAGGGAGAAGGAGGGAGGGGAAGGGAGAAGGAGGGAGGGGAAGGAAGGAGGGAGGGGAAGGAAGGAGGAGGGAGGGAGGGGAAGGGAGAAGGAAGGGAGGAAAAAGGGAGAAGGAGGGAGGGGAAGGAAGAATGGAGGGAGGGAGGGGAAGGGAGAAGGAAGGGAGGAAAAAGGGAGAAGGAGGGAGGGGAAGGGAAGAATGGAGGGAGGGGGGAGGGAAGGGAGAAGGAAGAATGGAGGGAGAGGGAAGGAGGGAGGGGAAGGGGGAAGGAGGGAGGGGGAGGAAGGGAGAAGGAAGGAGGGGAAGGGGGAAGGAAGGAGGGAGGGAGGGGAAGGGAGTGAGGGAGGGGTAGGGAGGAAAAGGAAGGAGGGAGGGGAAGGGAAGGAAGGAAGGAGGGAGGGAGGGGAAGAAAGGAGGGAGGGGAAGGGGGAAGTAGGGAGTGAGGGAGGGGAAGGGAGAAGGAGGGAGGGGGAGGACGTGAGTGAAAGGGGGAAGAAGGGGCGGGACGGAGAGAGAAGGGTAGAGGGAGAAAAGTGGGAAGAGAAGGAGAGGAAATGAGAAGAATGTGGAAGGGAGGGAGAGGAGAGGAAGAGGGAGAGGACGAAAGGAAATAAAGAGGAAGGGGAGAAGCTGAATGGTAGGGAGATAAAGTAAGGAGGAAAAGAGGAAGGGAAGAAGGGGGAGAGGAGACAGGAAAGGGAGAAGGACGAAGGGAGGGAAGGAAGGAGGGGGAAAACGAAAAGAGGGAGGGAGAAAAGGAGAAGAGGAGGGAGAGAGGGAGAGGAAGGTCGAGAGAAGCAAAAGCGAGGAGAGGGGAAAGAGAAGGGTGAAGGAAAGGCAGAAAGGCGAGAAGAAGGGAGAAGGAGAAGGTGCGAAGGAGGGAGAGGGAGAGGGGGCGAAGGAGGGAGAGGGAGAGGGGGAGAAGGAGGGAGGAAGCGTTATTCAATGGGAGATTAAGCGCTGTTGGAGGGACTTGGTAACAGATAGCGCGAGGCCCGATGATGAATGGGCCAACTCCGGCCATAATGTAAGGATTAGCACGAAGTTTAGCGACATTGTCCCTCGCGAAGAAGGCGGAGGAGCAGGAGCCGCCTTAATAGGCGCCGCCGGCGTCGAGGCTGTTGTTTAGTCAAAGCCTCCGTCGAAAACACGCGCGGGAGACGCAAAAAGCGGCTTTATTGCAAGTCCTGACCGCGCCAACAATAACAAGCGGGTCGGCCGGATGAGCCATTAGGGCGCAGGAAGCAATCAGGACCCGACGCCCGGGCGGCCACGGGCGGCGCCCGCGAGGGCTACCTGGGGAGGTGTTTCTCGCTCTATCCATTTTATTTTGTTATCTTTTTTATCTGTCTGTTTGTCTGGATGTATATCTATCTGTGTAACTGCCTATTTTTTGTATTAATTTGTTTATCTATCTATCTGTATGTCTATGTGTCTGTCAATCCATCTATCTGTTTATGAATTTATTTATTTCTATCTATCAATCTGTCTGCCTATCTATCTGTCTGTCTATCTATCGATCCATCAATTAATCTATCTATCTATTTAGTGTTTTTTTTTAGCTATCTATCTATTTAGCTAATTGTTTATCTAGTTATCCATTCATCTATGTATCTATTTTGCCTGTGTGTATGTGTGTGCGTGGTTTGTGTATCGTTCCCTTTCTTTTCTTTCTCTCTCTGTATCTTTGTTTATGTGTTCGAGTGTTTTATCTACCTTTATGTGAGAGAGAGAGGGAGAGAGAGAGGGGGAGTAGGGGGATAGAGGGCGGGAGGGAGGGAGAGAGAGGGAGGGAGGGAGGGAAGGAGAGGGAGAGAGAGAGGGGGGGTGAGGGAAGGGGGAGACAGAGAGAGATAGAGAGGGAGGGGGGAGACAGAGAGAGAGAGAGGGAGGGAGCGAGAGAGGGGGGGAGGAGAGAGAGAGAAAGAGAAAGGGGAGAGAGAGAGAGAGAGAGAGAGAGAGGAGGGGGGAGAGAAGAGAGAGATATGGGAGGGGGAGGGAGGAGAGAAAGGGAGGGGGAGTGAGAGAGAGAGAGAGCATGTGTATGCGTTCTTGTTTGTTTGTTTAGGTGAAATACCTAAAAAATCTGACAGATAAATAGATAATTTATTCAATAAAATAACGAATTGCGATAGATACATAACTGTCCACACCCAGCTAGTTGTTTAAAAATAAAGCGAAACTAATTAACTTTGTTTTGTTTCCTTTCTTGTTTTTAGAACATCTAATTTTCCGAAACAGCAATTCGAGAATCCGTTCGTCAGAGCCAGCAGTTGATGAGAGAGCGCGGAACAAATACAATTCCACCCCAAAGATATCATCTTAGAGCATTTAGCAGATAATCGGAAATGTTTCTGGAAGGGTTAGACGAAGAGAACCGAAATATCCCGACCTACGTGTTCCTTATTTCATATATCTACTTATGTTTACTTATGTTATACCTACTTATATTCTATACATTGTAGGGATAACACAGGATTGTCGTGTTAGTCATAAACATTTTCGAAACTTTAATAACGAGTCAAAGATTTATTATATTTTCAAAGACTGATGACTTAAAGCTGCTGAGTTTAGAGGTAAAATGGGGAGATAATCCGGAGTCAGGATGAATGCTAAGGAGCAACCGAGAGAGACGAGGATAAAGTGCCTGAATAAAAGGAAAGTTACAAGCTGTGTAAATAAGAATTCATCTCCTCTTCTCTTTGACTTTCAAGGAAAAAGACGGGGAAAGAGATTCTTTTTTAAGTGTCCTGCAACGTTCTTTTAAATGTCTTAGAAAGAGACCGAGACCCAATGCTTCGTATAATGCAATATCCGAAAGCTTGGCGGATTATTTCTTCCGGTACACAGAGCATCCATTGGCTCCAGGGACCGGATTCACTAATGCACTTACGATGGTAAAATCACTGGTAACTATAGTTACCATGGTAAATAGACAGCGATTATATTCACTAACAACTCGCCGTCTGAGTTACCATGGTAAATCTTATCAGTGGTCGGAGCGCTGGTAACTTCTGGGAAAACGGTGTCATGAGTTATCTCGTCAAAAATCAATATTTAAGCAACGTTTTGGTTTCTTTTTAGACTTGATATAATTTGTATGGTGGCAAACAGAGGCCACAATATGGACATGGCGAAGAATTGCAAATTTTACGTATAAGTTGCAAGAGTAAAATGCACAAAAATTCTCGTAAAATTATAGGTAGACAGGCCTACGTTAGACTGCAGAGTGCATGGAATGGAAATTTTTGTGTACTCTTAAAGAATTATTGTTCTCTAACATAATTATTACAGATTCTATAGAAAAAAACTACCTTGCTGACATATAAACAAGCAATACCAACGTTAAACGAGTATAGCAACTTCCGTGTCTGTCGGCGCTTTGGCAAAGGACAACAAACTCCAAAGCGCATGGGCAAGAATGAGCATAAAATATTTCCTTTATTTGGCGATAGATGGCGATGAATGAATACTGTTTGGATCGGTTCTTTGTTTAACAATGATGCGAACTAAATAAAAGCTGTTTGGGCGGTTTCTTTGGTTTCCGTAAGCAATGATATAGTAATGTAGCAGTGTACTGGTTCTTATTTATACGATAAATAGTCAAGAAGCCTATCAACATGTCACATAATGGATATGATTAAATGTCTTAATGCCCTGTTCTATGTGTGTTTAAAGGGTATTTTAGTTGTGAAAA
>NC_091556.1:586497-593997 GCF_042767895.1 Penaeus vannamei
CTTCTCTCCCCTTCTCCTCTTTCTCCCCTTCTTCTCTTCCTTCTTTTCTTCCTCCCCTTCGCTCGTCCTACGCCTCCTTCCTCTCCCATATAGGTATTCTCTAACTCTCCTCCTCCTCTTCTCTCCCCTTTTCCTCCTCTCCACCTTCTCCTCCTCTTCTCTCTCCTTTTCCTCCTCTTCTCTCCCCTTTTCCTCCTCTTCTCTCCCCTTCTCCTCTTCCTCCTATTCTTCCTCCCCTTCGCTCGCCCTACGCCTCCTTCCTCGGTCCCATCGGCATGCTCCTCCCGGTCCGTCCGAGCCATTTCTGCCTCCGACTTCCGCCACCAACACGCAATGAATTTAATTACTGGAACTTTTAGCTGTCTCCTCCCGCGAGGATTCCAAACTTTTCTTGCTGTCGGGTTTTTTTTTTATGATAATAGAGGTTTATATACACGTTTCTCCGTATTTGCAGAGTCGGGGATATTAATGGTTGCTCTTCCTGTTTTTTGGGATGTCGCCTCTTCGTGTTATTATCTCAAAAATGGTATTTTGATGCGGATGTCTACGTGTTTTGAAAGATGTCTATTTATGTACGGTGTTTTCAGTACTTTGTAATTAAGTTTTATGAAAGTTTTTATTCATATTTACTGTGACAGTTCGTGATTCTAAAATATCCTTTGTGCACTATTCCACACACACCAAAGAAATCTATTTACACTTCTCTCTGTATTTACAGAGTCCGGGATATTGAAGGTTACATTCCCCTTAAAGTGTCATTTTTGCACGAACCCTCGAGAACAGGTGCAAATCTCTACATAATTATTCCTCTAATTTGTACATTAAGTAAAAAGAAATACCCACAATACACTGACTCCTTAAAGTACACTAAAAGTACCGTTTCCTCGCTGTTCATCTCATGGAAACAAGGCTCTCATACTCGCTTCTTAATTATTGAGTCGAAGATGGTCTGTGCGGCCGTCTCTGCATTCCAAGTGGGATGAGCAGAGAGCAGAGATTCGGTGTGAGGAGAGTGAGTGTGAGGAGAACCGAGGAGAGTGAGGAGAGGAGAGCAGAGGTTCAGTGTGAGGAGAGGAGAGCAGTGATCAGTTGAGGACAGGGGAGCAGAGGTTCAGTGTGAGGAGAGGAGAGCAGCGATCAGTTGAGGAGAGGGGAGTAGAGGTTCAGTGTGAGGAGAGGAGAGCAGAGATTCAGTGTGAGGAGAGGGGAGCAGAGGTTTAGTGTGAGGAGAGGGGAGCAGAGATTCAGTGTGAGGAGAGGAGAACCGAGGAGAGGAGAGCAGAGATTCAGTGTGAGGAGAGAAGCAGGAGAGGAGAGGGGTTCAGTGTGAGGAGAGGGCGAGAACCTTGAGGAGAGAGTGAGGAGAGGGGAGTAGAGGTTCAGTGTGAGGAGAGGAGAGCAGTGATCAATTGAGGAGAGGGGAGCAGAGATTCAGTGTGAGGAGAGGGGAGCAGAGGTTCAGTGTGAGGAGAGGAGAGCAGCGATCAGTTGAGGAGAGGGGAGTAGAGGTTCAGTGTGAGGAGAGGAGAGCAGTGATCAATTGAGGAGAGGGGAGCAGAGATTCAGTGTGAGGAGAGGGGAGCAGAGGTTCAGTGTGAGGAGAGGAGAGCAGCGATCAGTTGAAGGGGGAGTAGGTTCAGTGTGAGGAGAGGAGGAGCCCGATCAGTTGAGGAGGGAGGGAGTAGAGTTCAGTGAGAGGAGAGGAGAGCAGTGATCAGTTGAGGACAGGGGAGCAGAGGTTCAGTGTGAGGAGAGGAGAGCAGCGATCAGTTGAGGAGAGGGGAGTAGAGGTTCAGTGTGAGGAGAGGAGAGCAGCGATCAGTTGAGGAGAGGGGAGTAGAGGTTCAGTGTGAGGAGAGGAGAGCAGTGATCAATTGAGGAGAGGGGAGCAGAGATTCAGTGTGAGGAGAGGGGAGCAGGATGTGTGAGAGAGCAGCGTCAGTTGAGGAGGGGCAGAGGGTTCAGTGTGAGGAGGGAGGCAGTGATCAATTGAGGAGGGGAGCATGAGCTAGTGTGAGGAGAGGGCAGAGGAGTTAGTGAGAGAGGAGAGCAGCGATCAGTTGAGGAGAGGGGAGCAGAGGTTCAGTGTGAGGAGAGGGGAGCAGAGGTTCGGTGTGAGGAGAGAAGAAAGCTGTAGAGAGGCAGTATGAGAAGAAAGAAAGCGAGGAAAGGGAAGAGGAGAAACGAGGAAATGAGGAGGAGAAGAAGTGCGAAAAGAAAAGAAGCACGAGAGAAGAGACAAACCATAAGATAGAGAAAAAGACGAGAAAGAGAAAGGAGGAAGAATCAATAAAAGTATGGCATTAAGTTGAAACAAGAAACGACGCCAAGGCAATGCAAATTATGGAGTTAAATCACCCCCTGTTTGTGAGTAATTTGGCCGAATTATGTGAAGAAAAGTAGATGTATTGCAAATGCCGGTCTCCCCTCCCCCCCCCCCGCGCTATCCTCCCAACGTCCCTTCCTCTTCCCTCACTTCCTGGCCTCCCTCCTACCCCATCCTTCCCCTTCTCATTTTCTTCCTTACCCTCCCCTACCCTTCCCTCCCCATCCTCCTCTCCTACCCTCACCTTGTCCCCTTCCTCTTCCTTCCCCTCCTCCCTTCCCTCCCTTCCTCCTCCCCTTCCCATCTTCCCTTCTCTCCCGTCCCCTCCCCCCCCCTCCCCTTCCCTCCCTTCCCATCTTCCCCCTCCGCCTCCCCTCCCTTCCCCCTCCCCCTCCTCCCTTCCCTCCCTTCCCCCCCTTCCCATCTTCCCTTCTCTCCCCTCCGCCTCCCCCCTTCCCTTCCCATCTTCCCCCTACTCCCCCTCCCTCCGCCTCCCCCTTCCCATCTTCCCCACTCTCCCCCCCCCCTTCCCCCCCCCGCCTCCCCCTCCCTCCCCCTCCGCCTCCCCTTCCCATCCTCCTTCTCCTCTCATCCCCTACTCCCATCATCCCCCTCCCCCTCCGCCTCCCCTCCTCCCTCCCCCTCCGCCTCCCTCCTCCCCTCCGCCTACCCTCCCCTTCCCCCCCCCGCCTCCCTTCCCCATCCCCGCGGACCAAAACAACTTCGTAATTGGCCTTTGTCACTCATTCTTTCGTTAAATGACCGCCGCCGACGATAAAGGGTTTACGGAGCCAGGAATCGGCTTACGTCATTTCCGAAACGGTTCGGAAACCTTTTTTTTTTTTTTCATCATCTTGTTACCGAATTCAAATCAACAAGGACGCCGGGTTAGGTACCGTTCGGTTTGGAGGGAGAAATTATCTTAAAAAAAAAACGTTTGTGTGGGATTTTATATTCGTTTTGATATCGTAGGGTTGTTGATTTGATGCATCGAGGTCTATTGGATGTTGTGTCGGGTTGGGACTGATAGATAACTTATCAGAGAAGGACTTGTTATCGGAGGGAACGTGAATATAAAAGTCACGGTCCCTATGGCTTGTCTTCCTCTTTCCACTACTCGCTGTATTTTTTTTTAGAGAAAATGATTGAAATCAGAGTGGTAAGAAAGAAAGTAAATGGAAGATAAGAGAGAGAAAAAAAAAATCACTTGAACAAGTAATTAAAATGCCCTTCCCACATCCCCCCTGCCCCCTGCCCCCTCTCCCTGCCTCCCTCTCCTGCCCCTCTCCCTCTCCCCTCCCTTGCCCCTCTCCCCTCCCTCCCCTGCCCCCTCTCCCCTCCCCTCCCCTGCCCCCTCTCCCCTTCCATATTCCTTGTCTTGCTCTTTCCACATTTCTTCAGAGTAAGTATGTCTGCAGAAAAGGATAGATAGATCGACAGATGGCGTTTTTCTTCATGTTTTACCTCACAAAGTTCAGCTTCATTTCCAGCATTTTCGAGATGTTCCGGAGATGAGCCGAGTTCTGCTAACTACCGAAAAAGTTTCGATAGTTAGCAAAACCGAATCACAGGAAAAAAAATACCTACTTAAAGAAAAATAAAGCTACTTCTGGGATATTTACTCCATTAACTCATGCCTATATCATGGTAAACATAATAAGCAAAAAAAAAAAAAAAAAAAAAAAAAAAAAATCCATATATATATATATATATATATATATATATATATATATATATATATATATATATATATATATCACAGATAATTTGCAGAGACATTGCAAAGACTTGATTAGGGTTTTCGAAGACGTGGCTCGTTATCCTCCTTCAAGGATAACAATCACCAGGAGGAATCATTAAAGAGATATTCCTGGGAATGTGGCAAGCGCTCGGCCGGAGAAAAGCATCTTCCTCTCTTCGTCTTTCTCTTCTCTCTCTTCGTATCCGGTTCTCTTCCTTTCTTGGTGCTTTTCTTCCTTTCGCTCTCTTCATGCATGCACACGCACACACACGCATACGCACACACACACACACACACACACACACACACACACACACACACACACACACACACACACACACACACACACACACATATATATATATATATATATATATATATATATATATATATATATATATATATATATATATATATGTATATATATATATATATATATATATATATATATACATATATATATATTTCTCATATATATATATACATACATATATATATATATATGTTATATATATATATATATATACATATATATATACATACATATATATATATATATATATATATATATATATATATATATATATATGAATATACAATATATATATATATATATATACATATATATATGAATATATATATATATATATATATATATTTCGCTCTCACCCTCGTCTCTCTCTTTTCTCTTATTCTCTCTCTCTCTCTCTCTCTCTCTCTCTCTCTCTCTCTCTCTCTTTCTCATCATCTCCATCTCCATCTCCATCTCCATCTCCATCTCCATCTCCATCTCCATCTCCATCATCTCCATCTCATCTCCCTCTCCCTCTCCCTCTCCCTCTCCCACTCCCTCTCCCTCTCCCCTCTCACTCTCACTTCTCACTCTCTTCCTCTCACTCTCTTACCTCTCACTCTCTTCCTCTCACTCTCTTCTCCTCTCACTCTCTTCCCTCTCACTCTTCCTCTTCCTCTCACTCTCCCTATTCCTCTCTCGTTATCCCTCTCTCCCTCCTCCTTCTCCTCTCCCCCTCCCTCTCCCTCACCCTCTCCCTCCCTTCTCCCTCCTCCCTCCCTCCCTCTCCCTCTCCCTCTCCCTCCTTCCCTCTCCCTCTTCTCCCTCCCTTCTCCCTCTCCCTCTCCCTCTACCTCTCTCTCTTCCTCTCCCTCTCCTCTCTCTCTCCCTCCTCCTCCTCCTCCTCCCTTCTTCTTCTCCCTCTCCCTTTCCTTCCCTCTCTCTCTCTCTCTCTCTCTCTCCCTCTCTCTCTCTCCCTCCCTCCCTCTCCCTCCCTCTCCTTCTTCCTCTCCCTCCCTCCCTCCCTCTCCCAAGGCGAAGGAAAAGGATCAAAAGAAAATTCAACGAGAAACTGTAACTTTGCAAGAGAACTCCGATTCCGTCGGAGCCAAACAGCGCAAATTGAGTTTCACGTCAAAACACCGCACAAACAAACTTATGAGGAATTGCATAAAACAAAGAACTCTATTGGTTCTCTGAAGACGTTGAAAAGGGCGGGGGGAGGGGGGGAGGGGGGAAGGGGTTGGAGGGAGGGAGGGAGGGAGGGAAGTAATAGGAAATATAATCTGAGGAAGATGAGCTTAATGCCGAGTCGGAGGGATAACTGACGTTCCTGTCTTTTAAAGGGAATTTCCGATTAACTGCGAAATGATTTCATTGTGTTTTGATGTGAATCGGATTTTTTCTCTCCTTTTTTTTCTTTTCGGATTTTTCTCTCCTTTTTTTCTATTCGGATTTCCTGCTCTCTCCTTTGTTTTAAGAAGAGTTTCACGAGGTATCAATTATTGCAAGGATTTTACGTCGTAGTAATAGCAGCAGCAGCAATTGTAATTAAAGTAGCGGTAGTTTTAATAGCTTTAGTAGTAGGAATAGGAGTATTAGTGATAGTGACAGTTTATAATAATAATAGTGACAGTGGTAGTGATAGCAGTAGTAGTAGGAGTACTAGTACGAGAATAGCCGGACAGAAAGGACTAACTAATATTGCGAAAGCTTTCACTGATATCGAGACAAATCAAAGCAGGAGAAAGACTGACACTTAAACATGCTCTTGACAGTTGGGTCAACTGCACAAATCAGACACAAGTACAAGAAAACTGTTCAGCGCGGAACGTGTTCACAACCCGAAAGGAGATGCACATAGCCTCCCTCCCGAGACAGAAAGGAGGTCGAAGAGTCCAGGCAGGAACCACGCAGGAAACCAGAACCTAAGGGACTGGTTCGTCAGGATGAAAAGCAGAAATTATACTCCACCTCCAAGGTCGACTTGCGGATCCACGGGAAGTCACAGGCAGGAGAGACTGAAACAGAATACCGAAATGACAAACAGACAATAAGTGGGGGGAAAACCCTTTGTAAGAAAATACAGTGCAAAGCCATCCTCTTCTTTCGAATGCAACAAGATTAAAGCCAAGACAAGGATATTAAGTAGATATAACACGTTTTTAAGGAGTCCTACATAGCAAGAATCCCAAGTGCATATAAACAAATAGAAAACTGTTGAGCATATTCTCTTCCTCCTCGAGAAAGCAAATTCATTTGATACGACAAAATGACCGTAAATATTCGCTGGCACGGAGGAAATGTTATGACACACACGCCCGAGGCAGATACGAATAAGGAAGAAGTTAGGATATGACAAAAATGAAGCGACTAAACACCAATAGAGAGTTCAAAGCAAATCGGCCAGATATTGCCATCAAAGAAAAAAAGAAGGGGATTATTTGCTCTCAGACATCACAGTGGCACCCGACGGACACGCACATCGATCAGAAGAGGACACGCAGATGTGGAAATGGATGTCAACAGGCTGTGGAAAGCGGAAGAGAACGCGGACCTGCTCGTTATTACGAAAGAAAACAAGGCAACCAGGAGGCATTTGAATTGCTAATGCTGACTCTCCTCCTTAAACGCGCAGCAGAAGAAGAGCAGTTTCGACTCATCAACCTCTGACTGCGCCCGAGTACTAGATACAGCAAAACGAAACCGTATACCGTAGTACAACGTCAAAAGAGAGACAAGAGAATGATAATAACAGCAATAACGACACGACGGAGAAGAATCACCAGAGCAATGGCGATGATGATACCCGAGAAAATAGCAATAATACCAATAAAATCAAGAGAAAATGAGTAACGGGATTCCAGCTCTATGGACCTGCAACTACCTCCTTCTTGCTACAGATTCCCCTTTCGTCAAGAGTCTGAAGCTCATATGATGTCTCCAGAACCTTTTTTTTTTCAAAGATGTTCGGGACGTGTTATCTGCCTGAGATTATGCCGAGGACTAAGAGATGCTTAGATGCGATCTTTGCATATTATAGCTCGTGGGATCAAATTTGCTATAGACGCTGCCTTTGACGTCTTATTTTCGGAATTCGTTATTTCGATATGATTTTTTTTTCTCTGTCGACACTCTGAT
>NC_091556.1:603997-608997 GCF_042767895.1 Penaeus vannamei
AAGGAGAGACAGGAGAAAAAAGTTGATGAAGAACGAGGACAAGAAAACGAAGAAGGCAAGAGGAGGAGGGCAAGGAGAGAATGAATAGACGAAGGAGTAAGAGAAGAGGTCCAAGAAGAGGACGACAGAAGAGAAGGAGATGACAAAGAAGAAGACGAAGAAGAGGGAGAGAAGATGGAGGAGGAGAAGAGGAGAAGAGCAGGTGGACAGAAAAGACAAAGAAGAAGAGGGAGAGAAAGAAAACCAAGAAGAGGACAAAGACGATGAAGGAGAAGACGAAGAAGAATGATAATGAGGAGAAGAGGAAGAAGACAACAGAGAAGAAAGAGAATATGAAGACGAGGAAGATTAAGAAGAAAGAGAAGAAGAGAAAGAAGAAAGAGAAGAAGAGAAAGAAGAAAGAGAAGAGGGAGAGAAGAAGACAAAGAAGAGGAGAAGAATAGAAGAGAAAGAAGAAAGAGAAGAGGGAGAGAAGAAGACAAAGAAGAGGACAAGAAGAAGGGGCGAGAGGTCGGCCGCCCCCCCCCCCCCCCCCCCGTCCTCGCGTCGGGAGAGCAGCGTTAGCACATAACCTATTGTCTGAGATGTCAAGATTACGTTTTCTCGCCGCACGGATTACACTCTCTCTCCGACCCCGGCGGGGATGCCACTATCTCTTTCTCTCGCTCTCTCTCTCTCTCTCTCTCTCCCTCTTTCTCTCTTTTTGTCTTCGTTCTGTCTATATATATATATAGTTGGGTCTCTGCCTTCTCGTTCTCTCTTGCTCTCCCTCCTTCACTTTCTCTTTCTTTCTCTGTCTATATCTCTCATCATATATGTGTGTGTGTGTGTTTGTGCGTATATATATATATATATATATATATATATATATATATATATATATATATATATATATATATATATATATACATACATACATACATATATATATATATATATATATATATATATATATATATATATATATATATATATATATATATATATATAGCTTTCATTGATTACGAAACGGCATTTGACTGTACAGATACCAGCAGTATCAGCAGCTATTCGAAAAGGAGAAGAAGAAGTCTATTTCAGATACTGGAAGCTATATGCGGAGATGGGACAGCAACCACCAAGCTCCACACGGAAGCCGATAAAATGCCAATTAAAAAAGGCGTTGGGCAGGGCGACATCATTTCACCAAAACTGTTTCCATCTTGCCTTGAAAACATTTTCGAGAAGACAGAACGGAACGGAAAGGGCATCCACACAGGGGGCGAACACCTAAACAGTCTTAGATTTGCAGACGATATTGTTCTCTTTGGCGAGTCAGCCAATGAACAGCAGCAATTTATAAACTTATGAATTTATGAATTGAGAAAGTCTGAAGGTTGGACTCAAGACGAACATGAAAAAGACAGAAGAAGAGCTTATTTCGAAGGTGCATGTATAAGGCGAGGTGCTAGAGGTAGTGGACGAATATATATATCTAGAGCAACTCATACAGACAAGCGTATCCAGTGAGGAGGAAACAAAGCGACACATCAGTCTAGGCTGAAGCCCCTTCGGAAGGCCCAGCAGCATACTAAGAGGTTCCTTGACATTATGTTTAAAAAGAGAACTCTTTGCCAATGCGTCCTCCCAGTCATAACATATGGATCAGAAACACGGACTACGACCAAATTACTGGAGAGGAATCTAGTAAGTTACAAGTCGATGCTGGGAATTGGCCTAAGAGATCGGATGAGGGCGACGTGGATCAGGGAACAGAGAAATGTGGAAGATATACTTAGGAGCATTAAAAAGGAGAAATGGCATTGGCCAGGTCATGTATGCAGGAGACAGGATGACAAATGGACAAAGAAAGTAACAGACTGGGATGGAGATAACATAAGAAGGCCAAGGGCCAGACCAGTGACAAGACAGCGTGACGAAATAACGAAATTTGGGGCCAAGACTGGGGGCAAAAAACGCAAGTCAGGAACAGTTGGGAAAAAAATTGGGAGAGGCCTACGTTCTGCGGAGGATCGATACAGGCTGACGATGAGTATATATACATGCATACACACACACACACACATATATACATATATGTGCGTATGTGTATATGCATATGCATATATATATATATATATATATATATATATATATATATATATATATATATATATATATATATATATATGTATATATATATATATATATATATATATATATATATATATATATATATATATATATACATACATATATAAATATATAGATATAGATATAGATAGATAGATAGATAGATAGATAGATATATACATATATATATATATATATATATATATATATATATATATATATATATATATATATAATGAATATATATATATATATATATATATATATATATATATATATATATATATATATATATATATATATATATATATATATATATATACATATATACATATATATATATATATATATATATATATATATATATATATAGTGAATATATATACATATATATACGTATATGCTCTAGTAAATATAGTTTTTACACGCCCGCAGCAAATTTTACGCGCCTAAATAATGAATTTAACACACGATTTTATCCAACACTGGCTCGTTGAGTTAGATTAAGATATCTTCAATGAATTTATTGTAACTTCTTACTCTAAAAAATCCATGTCGACTCTTTGACTCCGGTGGATCCTGTTTAATCATCTGTGATTGTCTAGTTTTTAGCTAATTAGCGCATTTTACTAGCTTGGTTTTACTAGACACTGACCTTATGAACAAGTAAATAGCCGAAAGATTCTGTTGAAATGAAATGAAGTGACTGGCTCTTTCTGCAACATAAATCAAGAGAAATTTCTGCTTCTTTCCAAATAATTGGCCTTTTTTTTTTCTTTTTTCTCTCCAGCCAAACAACACCCTACGATTTTTTTCTTCTTCTTTCTTCTTTTGTTTTGTTTCGTTCTTCTTGTTTTGTTTATCGAGAACCACTTTGTACATAATTGGTAATCTTTTTGAACAGAATGGCGTGTGATGAAACGGATTTCAGGATTAGTGAACTGAAAGAAAATATAGAATATATATATAAAAAAAAAAAAAAAAAAAAAAACAGATTTTGTAGTGGGAGAATGAAAAAAATAATAAGAAGAAAAAAAGTCTGGTTTGTGAATTAAGGGGAAAAAATAAACATGTATAACTATTTTTTTCTTTTACACACACATATATATATATATATGTGTGTGTGTGTGTGTGTGTGTGTGTGAGTGTGTGTGCATATATATATATATATATATATATATATATATATATATATATATATATATATATATATATATATATATATATATATATGTATATATATGTATATATATATATATATATATATATATATATATATATATATATATATATATATATATATATGTATATATATATATATATATATGTATATATATATATATATATATATATATACATATATATATATATATAGAAATATATATACATATATATATACATATATATATAGATATCTATATATATCTATATATATATATATATATATATATATATATATGTATACATATACATATATATATATATATATGTATATATATATATATATATATATATATATGAATATATATATATATATATATGTATATCTATCTATGTATATGTAATATATATATATACATATATATATACATATACATATATATATACATACATATATACATATATATATATATATATATATATATATATATATATATATATATATGTATATATATATATATATATATATATATATATATATATATATATATATATATATATATATATATATATATACTAATTTGACCTGCGTTACAACCAGCGACATTTCCATCACCACTGATATTATCATTATCATAAATCGTATCACTTAATTATGATTATTATTAATAGAAGTGGTATCATAATGGCACATTAATAGCAGCAACATTAATATTATTCGCGGAAATATCACTCCTATTATTAAGATTGTTATAATTACCTTAGTTATTTTTGTTATCATTTCTCTTTTATCATTTTACTGACGTTGATGATTATTGGTCGTAGCGATGATGGCAGTAATGATATAAATCTTGTTTTCACTAATATACATTATAGGTATCATACGTGTTTGTGTATGTGTATGCGTGTGCCTGTGTATACGTGTGCGCGCCTGTCTATGTGTGTGCTTGCATGTGTATAGATGTGCGTGCCTTTGTATATGTGTGCGTGCCTGTGTATATACGTGTGCGTGCCCGTGTATATGTGTGCGTGCATGTGTATAAATGTGCGTGCCTTTGTATATGTGTGCGTGTCTGTGTATATGTTTACCTGTCTGTGTATGTGTATGTGTCTGTGTACATGTGCACGTGCCTGCGTATATGCGTGCCTGTGTGCATGTGTGCGTGTGAGGGCGCCCGTGCCACGACCCCCGCACCTTCCTCACTCCCTCCCGTATTATTCTCAGGGCTCTCGCGGCGCCCTCCTCTCTCCGCCGCACAATAGGATAAGATACTCTTGCAATAACTTAGCAACAACAATGGGTGATTGCGCGAGAGCCAGGGAGGCGCCGCACGCTAATGGGTGTGCATAAGGAAGCACAATACCACTTGCTATGGGATCCGATCCTTCTCTGATTCCTTCCCCCTCCCTCCCTTCCCTCCCCCTTCCTTCCCTTCCCTCCCCCTTCCTCCCTGCTTTCCTCCCCCTTCCTTTCTTTCCCTCCCCCCCTCCTTCCTCCTCCCTCCCTCCCTTCCTTTTTCCCCCTTCTTTCACTTCTTTCCTTCCTTCTTCCTCCCTTTCTTCCTTCCTTCACTTCCTTCTTTCATTCTTCCCTCCTGTCTCTTCTTCTTCTTTCACTTCCTTACTTCTTTCCTTCCTTCCTTCCTTCGTTCCTCCCTTCCCCCTCCCTTCCTTAATTCCTTTCTTCCTTCTTTCTTCTTCTTTTCTTTCATTTCTTCTTTCTTTCT
>NC_091556.1:613997-616497 GCF_042767895.1 Penaeus vannamei
GAATAATAGCAGTGGTAACAATAGTAGTTGTAGCAGTAATCGTAATAGTAGTAGCTGTAGTAGTAATCGTAATGATAATAGTAATAGAAGCAGTAATAGTAAAAGTAGTAGTAGCAGCATTAATAGTAGTAGTAGCAGTAATAGTAAAAGTAGTAATAGTATTAATGGTAGTAGTAGTAGCAGTGAATTTATAATAGCAGCAGTTGTAGTAATAGTAATAGTAGTAGTAGCAGCAGTAGCAGTGATAGTGGTAGCACTAGTAATAGCATGGATTGTAATATAGTAGTAGTAGTAGTAGTAGTAGCAATAATAGTAATAGTTGTAATAGTTGCAGTAGTAGTAATATCATTAGTACTAGTGGAAGAATTAGAATTAATAATGATAATAGCACCAGTACTAGTTGCGGTAGGAGTAATAACAATAGTAGTATTAGCAGCAGTAGTTGTAGTAATAGTAGTCAAAGCAATAGTAACAGAAGAACTGGTAGTAATAATGATGGCAGTGGTAGTAGTTATAACAGTAAAAGTAGCAGCAGAAGTAGTATTAGAAGTGGTAGTAGAAAACTACTAGTATTAGCAGTAATAAAGTATACCGCCCATAATTGTATTAACTAGTTCCATTGCCTTCTTGCACGAGTTAACTCTCTCTCTCTCTCTCTCTCTCTCTCTCTCTCTCTCTCTCTCTCTCTCTCTCTCCCTCTTACTCTCTCTCTCACTTTCTCACTCTTTCTCTCTGTCTGTCTCTTTCTCTCCCTCTTACTCTCTCTCCCTCTCCCTCTGCCTCTTCCCCTCCCTCGCCCTCTCCTTCTCCCTCTCCCTCCTCCCTCTCCCTCTCCCTCTCTCTATCTCTCTATCTCTCTATCTCTCTCTCTCTCTTTCTCTTTTTCTTCTTCTTTTTCTTCTTCTTCTTCTTCTTCTTCTTCTTCTTAGAAGAAGAAGAAGAAGAAGAAGAAGAAGAAACAAATGAAATGAAGGAAAATAAGAGAGTGGGAAAACGAAAAAGCACTTCGCTTTAAGCTATTAAATTGATTATCAATAATTTTTCAGTTTCTCTTTTTGGTTCATAATTTTCTTCGCAATCTCTATGTTCCACTTCCCTTCTACTTTTATTTTGATCATAGAAAATTTCCTTCCCCAAAGCTATCTGTGAATAAAATTTTCAAAGTTCATATTCATAATTAATAACTTTGTGTCGTTATATATGTCGTTGTAAAAACATTGTTGCATAATGATGTGAAAATCTTTCAACAGAACTTCTTATGGGATTTATATGAAATTATGGATGATTAAGAAATATAAAGGAGTGACCCCTTACGTCGCAGGTATTCCATTTTCTTTAAACTCCTGAATCGTATGAGGGAAATGTTGATTGTAGGGGTGCCTATTAAAAACGTGTCTGTGGGTTATTAAGTTTAGTACACACATAAACACATTCTCAGTTTCATGCACCTACACATGCACACTCACACACACACACACATAAACACACACACACACATACACACACACACACACACACACACACACACACACACACACACACACACACACACACACACACACACACACATACACACACACACACACACATACACACGCACGCACACACACACATACGCATTCACAAACATAAACACAAACACACATACACATATTCCCAGAAAATGCACTATATCGCCCTCATGTGCACATGTACGTACACAAGGTCTACATAAGTACCTTGCGCGTACACTCACACAGCACGAGAAAGTCGAAAGACAGAGAACCATTAAATTAATGATGATTGTTATTAAATTGTGACAATGATTATGACTGTAACGATGATAGAAAGAAAGATAATGCCAATAACGATAATGTTGATAATAGTGATTTTACTCTGATAATAGTTATAACAATAATGGTGATGATGATAGCAACTGCAATACTAATGATGATAATGAAAACAACAACAATTATAGTGATGATAACAATAATGATAAGAAAGATCATAATAACGATAATAACACCAATGATATCAACGATAATATCAACGCAGTTTGTACTGATAACAACAAAAATAATAACGATGATTGTGAAAATAACAATGATAAGAACAATAGTAAAAATTAACGACCATTACAACAATAACAATTCGAATAACAACGACGCCAATAACAGCGTTAATGACAACAATAACAACAACGCCAATAGCAACGATAACAACAACAATGCCAATGATAACAACAATGCCAATAACAAGGGGGATAACAACAAGGACAACAACAAGGGGGATAACAACAAGGACAACAACAATGCCCTTGTCAAAACGAGGCCGAAGACAGAACAGGGAATCAGAAATTATAACAAGCAAACGGAATGGCTGTCAACTGCAGATGTTGGGTCGATATCACAGGAGAGAGAAGGAGGGGGGAAAATGGGCAGAAGGAGGGAAGGAGGCCGGGGAGGGAGGGAGGGAGGCTGGGGAGAGGGAGGGGGAGGAAGGGAGGGATAGAGGGAGGGAG
>NC_091556.1:623997-628997 GCF_042767895.1 Penaeus vannamei
CACACTAGGGTGTTTCATTTGGACAGGCGGAGGGAGGTGAAGTTTGCCCAGGGGTTTGCTGAAGCAGTTTCTGGTGGTTTCACAGTGCTCGACAATCTGATGGACCCTGTAATTCTGTGGGACACCTTCAAGCGCAAAATACTGGTTGCAGCTCAAGAATCGATTGGTGAACGCCCGAGAGCAAGACAATTTTATCTCGCAGGAGACACTGATGCATATCGTGCGGCTCGTCTGACAGGGGATCGCGATTTGCACCATTCTCAGGTGTGCTGAACTTGGTCACTGTTGAGGAGGGACAAGGAACAGTTTATTAGGAGTCTTGCAAAGGAGGACGAAGGCCCTGAGAAAGCTGAACTCCAAGCCCTCTTCACAAGTGATTGCAGTTCGCTTAGTAAGTGCCTAGATCGTTTTAGATCTTGTTATGGTGCGGTTTTGAGCAGTTGTGCTAATTGGATGCGGGTAGTGCTGAGATTCTATTGCTGGACTCACACATTGCCCTCCCTAACTGAAGTTGGGGGGCGATCTCAAAGCTGTAGCAGTGGGTATCTGCGGCATCCCAGCTGAACTGTTAAAGGCTGGGGATAAACCTATGGCGTGGGGGTTGCATGCTGTCCTGGCTGCCATCTGGCAGTCCGGTACTGTTCTCCTTGACCTGTTGAGAGGTGTGGTCATCCCTCTCTTGAAGGGATAGGACTGCAGTAATCACCGAGGCATCACACTGCTCAGTATACCAGGCAAGGTTCTTGCCCAGAGACCACCTGCTGAGGCGCCAGAGGCCGGTGCAATCTGGATTCACTCCTGGTAAGTCCACAATAGACCTTATCTTGGCACTTAGAGTCATTGTAGAGCACCGCCATGAGTTCAGGCCTGGGTTGCTTGCAGCGTACATCAACCTCAAGAAGGCGTTCGATACGGTGAGTGGGGATCACTCTGGGAGATCCTGAGACCGAGAGGAATTCCAAAAAGGATTATTGGACTAATGGCAAGCCTGTATACTGGTGCTGAAAGTGCTGTAAAGTGTGGTGGGGGCCTATTGAACTTCTTTCTTGTTAGTTCAGGAGTGAGGCTAGGCTGTCCTTGCACCAACACTTTTCAATAGTTGCATGGACTGGATACTGGGCAGAGCTACAATTCATAGTCATTGGCAACTCTGGGAAATGTCAAGGTTACCTGTCCTTGACTTTGCCGATGATGTTGCTGTATTTGGATACCTTAGTGGTGGCTCTGGATGTTGGTAATGAAGCGAAGCCCTTGGATCTAGAGGTCTCCTGGATCAAGACCAAGATCCAGAACTTTAGGGACTTGCTAGGAGAACCTGCACAATCAGTATGTGCTTGTGGCGAGGACACTGAAGTCACATATACCTTGGAAGTGTAGTCCATAACTCAGGGCTGTCAGACCAGGAAGTCAGCAGATGGATTGGCCTAACAGCAGGGGTCATAAACTCTCTTGACAAGAATAGTTGATGCCAGTACCTGTGCAGAAGGACTAAGCTACGTGTTTTCAAGGCCCTGATAATGTCAGATTTATCATATGGAAGAGAAACCTGAACATTATCCTGTCTTGATGCCTTTTGTAATAGGTCCTTGTGCTGGATCATGGGGTACAGTTCGCGGGACCACGTGTCCAACCAACAGTCATACCATGAGACTAGAACAGGACCTATTATTTGCACAATCTGTGATCAACTCAGGCTCTACAGCTACCTGGATTCCCTTCCCACAGGATGATCCTGCCCACCAGTTTGTCTCTGTACGAGAGAGCCTTGGGTGGAGGAGGCCTGTGGGACGACCTAGGAAGTCGTGGCTTAGGCATATCAATCAAACTTGTTGTGAGAAGCTCGAGATGGGCCGAGTCCCTGCCTGGCGGCTTGTGATGAGGGACCCTCAGAGGTGGAGGCATGGTGGGCACCACTTACTGTCCTTCAGGCATGGTAGGCGCCATTACCGTCCTTATGGCATCCCAAACATCCCAAAAACTGAAATCGCCAGGACAAGTAATGGTTGTCTCCTAACCTTTAACATGAACATCGGAAAAAATAACTTTGTGTTTTCATTTTGGAGAAAACCAAATTGATTTCTAAATTTTCTTCTTATATTTCTTCTGTCTAAAAGTAGGTCTGACCTGATTTCAATCTTGATTGTAGCGCATTCAGCATGGCTGAGATCTGCTTCCTTTGGATTTCATTAGCAAAACACTTAGAAATAGCTTCCCGGGTGATCTCATTCTGTGCAATATCTAGGAAACCCTCGCCGAATTTTTAGTTCTTGAAGCATCCTTCCTACGGGGAGAGGGAGAGCCTGAAATTCCACTGGTGAGTCGGCGAGGGGTCACAGGCCAGCTTGCAATTTGGAGAGCGAGGGTCAAGCCCAGCATCCTTTACGAAGCCCTTCAAAGTCCAGGCATTCCTACACTGCAAACTCTATCGCTGCAGATCAACATGAATTCGCAGAGGAGATAGCGAGGGAAACACGACCGTCCTCACCTGTGCGTTGTCCAGCCAGAAGCGAAAAGGAGTGACAGGTCTCCTGCCAGATCTTCCCTTGAGAAACGGCAGTCGCGAATCAAGGTCTCTATTGTGACTATCACCATACCCATTAGGGCATCGACTGCTGCCATGCACGATGCCCTGCAATGAGGGCTCAGTCTAGCCTTTCACCCATGCAAAGGAATTCGGAGCTTGGCTGTAGGAACGAATTCCACAGGCAAGCAACATCCGACAGAAATAAATCCTAAGATGCAGGCAAGGGAAAGTCAAACGAAAGTGTGGAATGCATCTTGGAATGAGAAACTGACAAATACCAAAAATAATGGTGTGTTAACCTGGAGTAATGGATGATACCCTAACAGACTGTAGAGGCCCTGTATCAATTATTTCAAGTAACCCGGAGTGCATGTCTAGAAAAATAGAAAATCAGGGAAACCGCCCGGCCTCACGGAGAGGATCCCTAACCCGGAGTGAGTGTCTAGAAATGATCATCAGGCAGGGAAACCGCCCGGCCTCACGGAGAGGATCCCGAGCCCAATAGAGGACCTTCGAAAATGGATTTGACGGCAAGTGGCAGTGACGGTGTGCCGAGATCTGCCACTTCAACCCATCCACCTTCACACAGCACCGCAAGTGGAGGCAGCGCAGAGAGCCTCGACAGCGCCAGACGCCGAGGCTTCCCAGTCCCTTTTCCAGGCGATTTCAACTTGTAGGTCTGGAAATGCTTGGTCAGCTGCCTTGGCCTCCCCTGCTCCCGGGAGACTTCCTTGTTGGGAAGGCCTTGGAGTCCGTGTTATTAATATATATATATATATATATATATATATATATATATATATATATATATATATATATATATATATACACACACACACACACACACACACACACACACACACACACACACACACACACACACACACACACACACACACACACACACACACACACAAGCGCGCGCACATCTCCAGCGCTTCCTCCCCGGCCGGCAGCGCGCCCCGCGGCGCCGTCCCGCGTCCGTACACCAAAGGCCTCCCTCGCTACAACGGCAGCCCGCCTTTAACGCGGCCTTCCACGACGCCCTTTTAAAAAACCTTTTCTCCCTTCCGGCGGCGGCGCCATCACGCCACTCGCCATTAATCCCATTACGGCGTCTCCCTCACAGCCGCCGTCGGCCGATCGCTGCGGCTCGCCTCCGCCGCCTTAATCAGGAGGGGGGAGGGGGGGGGGGGGGACGCGGCTGGAGATGTCGCTGGGGGGGGGGGGGACGTCGTGGCCGCGCTGACAGGCTGATGTATGTTTTTCTTCTATTTCTTGTATATCCTCTCGTCTTTATCATCTGTCTTCTGTTTCATCTTTCTTTTTTACTCTTTTTTTCTTTTGTCTTTTCTTCTTTCTTTTTCTTTCTTTCTTCTCTTTTCCTCCTTTTTTCTTTTTCTCTATCCCCATTTTTTCTTTTTATTTATTGAACGTTTCAGTGGCTGGGTTGGTTGGTCTTTCCTGTCTTTGCAATATCTATGGAGGAGTTATTAGAAGAATCTTCATCTCCGACAGAATGTGCGTTCAAAATAACAGCAATAACATTTTTGTATAACACTTCTATGTATCACAATCTCTAATAACAAGAAGTGCAGTGATAATAACCATAACAATATCACCTCGTATCAAGGGTAAGACCTTCCACTTATCTCGCAATTCCACCTTTAGCATCTAATTCTCTCCGCGTATAATTTTGCGATAAAGATAAAGTTGATACACCTTCTATGCTAATCCAAAATTATCATAAAAGCACAATGGAAAAACTTCTGAATACATTGGGCTATATTATCTGCGCTTTGCTCCCGTCCCCAAAGCAAGATTGTTTACAGAATTCGTGGAAGAGGAATATTCAGATAAAGGTATCTCTTTGCTCTGGATATGGATTTCCAAAATGTATAGAGCGAAGGATATGCAACAGTTTGAGCAAATAATAAATGGAGTGAATAATAAAGCAGAGTATATGTAAGAATTCCTCTTTATAACAAGCTGCATCAATCTGTGGACGATTCTATGTTATGACACTATATTACGAAATGTACAGTGACTTTTGTCAAACGTTTCGCGTTCCGTTTCGAACATCCGCTGAATATCACGCTTTTTGTACAGTGTAAGACTGATCCGAAGCATCGGTTCATGACACGACTTGTCCGCCATTGCACATCCACTCTGACTTCGGGTTTCGAAGCCTCACGCCAGCCCAGCCTCTCCCGGAGAGGACGAGGCAAACCCGAGCTGCCTCGCGCCGGCTGCCATCACCGCCGGCCGGGTTCGTCCCAATCGAACTATGTTAATGCCCGTTTGTTCAGGAACTCCGAGGACGGAAAAAAAGGCGCCACTTTCTGTAAAACCCCTTCATTTAGCAACTCGAGTGAGCTCTTTTCAAAGTCTAACTTCCACGAATTTTACTGAATTCCATCGGCGATTTTGTTTCCCAAAAAAGATAGATTATCTGCCCGACAATTAAGTTGGACAA
>NC_091556.1:638997-641497 GCF_042767895.1 Penaeus vannamei
TTCATCTTCAATTTTCTCTTCTTCCTCTATACTTTCTTTCCTTTTCCTTTTCCTCTTCTTCTTCTGCCTCTTCCTCTTCATCTTTCTCTTCTTCCTCCTCTTATTCTTCCTCCTCTTATTCTTCTTTCTCTTCCTTTTCCTCTTTCTCTTCATCCTCCTCTTCCTCATCTTCTTCAATTTTTGTCTTCTTCAACCATAACTTTTCCTCTTCCTCTTCTTCTGCCTCTTCCTCTTCATCTTCTTTTTACTCCTTCTTTTTACTCTCTTACATTTGTTATTTCTTCTTATTCCTCGCTTTCGTGTTTTCTTTTTCGTCTTGTCATTATTTTTATCAATGTTGTTATTAGTCTTATAAATTTCATCATAATTGTTATCACTATCGTGTTGTTATTGTTATCAACATTATTATTATTATTTCCATTTTGCCTAATGTTATTATCATTGCTATTAAAATCATTATCAATATCATTTTTTATCAATTATTGTTATCATTATCATTATTCTTACTATTATTATTATGATTACCATTATTATTATTATTATCATTATCATTACTATCATTATTACTATTATTATCATTATCATTATCACTGTTATTATTATTATCATTATCATTATTGCTATCATTTTTATTATTATCATCATTATTATCATTATTACTACAATTGTTATTATTATCATTATCATTATCATCATCTTGAGTATTATCATTATCAAAACAATTATCATTATTAGTATTAATATTATTATTTTCATCATTAGTATTATGATTATTATTACTATTATCAGTTTTACATTTTTCTACTCCATTTTTTCTTATTATTCTCCTCCTCGTCTCTTCCTCCACTTCCTCCATCTACCCCATTCCCATCATCATCACTTTCTTCTTCTTGTGCTTTTCTATCTCTTCTTCCTTTACAATAATGAGAATATCCCTTCTTCTTCTTCTTTTTCTTCTTCCTCTTCTTTTTCCATCATCAAGTTTTCTCCTATCTTTCCTTCGTTTGTTAAACCATCTCCTTCTATTCCCACTTTCACCATCCTCCCCTTTCCTCTCTCCTTCTCTTCCTCTTCTTTATATCTTCCTCTGTCTTTTTCTTATCTCTATTACACATTCACCTTCTTCTTCCTCTTTTTATTACACATTCACCTTCTTATCTTCTTCCTCTTTTAAAAAAATCTCCCTCTTCTTTTCTTTTCTTTCCTCATTCTTATCTTTACCTTTCACCTTTACCCCTTCCTTATCTTTCAGGCATAAAATTCTTAGCTTGGCATAAGACCCCATAATAACCTGTGTGAGATACGGAGTTCTCTCAGCCACGGAGAGGACCTAGGTGTTACCATCGGATAGACGCGGGACTGACCAAGGGATGACACCTTCCGATTCACGCGCAATTTGGCAGTGGACAGCGGTTATATCCACGGCTTTTGTACACGTGCACACATGAATATGTATTCATTTACACATACACACACACATAAGCAAATACACACACATACACACATAAGCAAAAATGCACACACACACACACGCACGCACATAAGCACGCACGCACGCTCACACATACATACACGCGTATTATCCGCATTTCTTCCCGTAGTTTGTGTAATGGGCTGGGTTAGCGGATAATTTTCGTGTGTGAGGTGTCATGAAAGAGAGAGAGGGTAGGGAGAAAGAGAGATAGAGGAGGGGAGGGAGGGAGAGAGAGATAAATAGATAGATAAAAAAAGAGAGAAGGGAGAGAGATAGTGGATGGGAGGGAGGAAGAGAGAGATAAATAGATAGATAGAGAGAGAAGGAAGGGAGAGAGAGAGAGAGAGGAGGGGGTGTCAGAAAAAGATAGCGAGAGGGAGGGGGGAACAATGAAGAGAGTAAGAGCAAAAACAGAGGGAGAGAGATAGTGTAAGAAAAAGAGGGGAGGAAAATAGAAAAGGGGCAATTGAGAGAGAGAGAGGAAGAGAAAAGGTGAGAAAGAAAGGGGGGAATAATATGGAGCTCGTCTTTTCTTTCTTCCTCCTTTCTCTTCCCCTTTTTACTCTTTTCCTTCTTAAAAATATCAGTCTTGGAATTAGGAAGCGACTTCGAATTTACTTTCCTGAAATATAGAATATAAATGGCGATCAAATTATATGAATAATAATTTTGTATCATGTACTACAAAGACCTGTTCTATATCTTCATTTTAATGTTGGAAAAGTAAATGACAAAAAATTGACACAAAATATAACATGAATCATACGACTTTCATTCATATAACCAGACAACAACTCGAAAGTACTGCAGTTACATGGCAGTAAAAGTACAACTAGATATCTTAACCAACAGAGATAAAAAAAAAAGATGGTAATAAATAAAGAAAACAATATTCAAACAACAAACTACACAGTTTAACCAACAGAGATAAAAAAAATGGTAATAAATAAAGAAAACAATATTCAAACAACAAACTACACAGTTTATTTACATCTAACATCCTGTCGTAAAAACCAACATGGCGTT
>NC_091556.1:643997-651497 GCF_042767895.1 Penaeus vannamei
CTCTCTCTCTCTCTTCCCCACTCTCTCTCTCTCTCTATCTCTCTCTCTCTCTTTCTCTTTCTCTCTCTTTTGTACCTAAGTTTTGTATAATGAATTGTGAGCCCGCACAGGGACTTATTAAGTAAGGGTGAGGATAACCTAAGTTACCTCATCCTTTTGAGATGTAATCTTACTTTGTCTCAATAAACGTGTCAAAGTCAAAAAGTCTCTCTCAGCAACTTTCACAGTGAACTCTGCAAGGACGACTACTTCAGAATAAAGTTGCGCATATGTATAGTAGTTGTAGTATTATCATTATCCTTGTTAATATTATTGTTATCGATGTTGCTGTTGTTGTTCTTAAGGTTACTTTATCAATACTGGTATTATTATATTATTAACATTATCATTATCGTTATCATTATTATTATTATCATTATCGTTATCAATATTATTATTATCATTATTATCAATATTATCAGGATCATTGTTGTCGTAAAAAATGACACTGCCATTTCTATGAATTCAGACACTGAATAAGAATCCCTTTGATGTAACCTTCTGAGTGAACCATACAGCTGGAACAATTCAAGATCCAATTGCCTGTTCAATGCCTAACTGCTGAACAAGAAGGCAGGTGCGATCGGCCGTATTCGCTGCATTAGTGTGTAATCTTGTATTCAGCGAAGAGAAGAATCAGGTTTAACGGTAAAAAAAAGTCTTTTTTTTTTGTACATACGTTCACCGGGAACAAATTTTGGACCCGCCATCATTGCATCTGTCTAGTGTGGGTTAGTGGTACGGGATCGCCTATTAGCAAGCACCTGTCCAAGCTAAGAAGTCGTTATGTGCTTCGCTCGATTTTAACATGGTTTCTGAAATTGTCCGTATGTTAGCTATTTTTGTACTAGGTTATGCTATTGTGTTATACTAGATTTATGTGTTAAGAATAGTCTAATTCCAGAAAATGTGTAAGAGAGAATAATACGTCTTACTATTCTGGGATTACAAGTAAATGTGCATTTAGTTAAATGTATTGATGCAGTACTCGTAAAAGATGAGTATAAAAACTCTTAAGAAAGGTAACATTAAACTTGTATCAAGTACAATACCGAGATATAAACACTAAATATATACGATATATTCAGCATGGTTACATTTTACAAGTGTAGAAAGCGTATACGAAAAAGATGATTATGCAGCTAAGACGCAATTTAATGAATGCCTTATACTTACAGGATATTACCCACACTCACAAGACGTGGCCTGAAGTACAATAATGTGCAGATGATAGCATATTCATCTGAGACCACACACACGAAGAGTAGCACCGGAAAATATAGGAATATAACCTTGAAGTCGAGCCCGCACTAAAATTGTTCATGGTTCAGCTATTGCGGTAAGCGTGATTGGGGTGGTCACTTAGGCCACAGGCTAGAGAATACATGGACTTGCCTATGTGTAGCTAAATTGTGGCTCGTATCTCTGAGGGCGGGGCTTACGTTGAAACTAATTGTTGTTGAAATCTTAAAACTTAAGCTGTGTATAGACGAGAAATGTTTCATTTCTGGAAAACAAAAAACTGAGGAAATGAACTGAGCTGAAACAAGCGCCAAGCATTCTGGAAATACGGGAACTCGCGCCCTTGTCTCTGTTCCCTCCTGAGCTGACGGAGGTGAAATAGCTTCGATGTCCAGAAAAGGATTCATTTGGCTCTTGTCTATTTGATCAGATCAGCACCGAATCATGCGTCGTGTGGTACAGCGGTAGCGTTCTCGTCTGGCAATTTTGTTGACGCGTTCAACTCCCGCGCGCTGCCAGTGGATGGTAACCCCGGCCATCCCTTGCACACAGGGGGAGATTTAGAAGCAAAGATAAACAGACAGCATGTCACAGCAAAGAATATCTATTGTAACAAATGGAAATAAACTATATTATTATTGCAATTATTATTGATGACGTAGTGTGCCTGTGCCATCCTAAATAAGGTGTACAATGATTTTCAGAGAAGTGTGGGGTCCGTAACCCACTAACTAATACTCGGCACTCAACGAATGAACAATGTTCATTTTGACAAATGTAAAGACCACGTATGAATGAAAATGAATATCTTTACAGAGCAAGAGATATATTTGCGGTTTCGCATATATCTTCGAAAGAAATATAGTCAAAACCGGTCAGATGCGTCGCTGGCTCTATGCATTCATTTTTATTCATAACAGCCTCGGCAAATACAAATGTTGGGAGACTTTTACTGCGTCGAGGTTTTTTCTCAAGTAATATGTTTACTGTGATATTTATGTTTCAGTTCATGGATTGTAAGTAATTGGCGAATGCAATATACTGTTTTTTTTAGAAATCAGACAAATATTTTCACATAGCCTTCAGCCCTTGTTTCTAAATAAAACACTTTGACGTATAATGCTTCATTGTTGCACAAGAAATAGGTTTAGCTTCGAAGACCGCACAGAAGAAATCAAGAAGCTGTCCAAGTTTACTGAAAATCATCGTGAGTGTGCTTATTGTTATTTTCTTCTTATTTTACTTTCTTTTCCTTTTCTGATTTTTGTAACTCGATGCCATCACCCTGTGGCCATGACTGAGGCTCCTTTGAGGGTGCTCTTACTATCCTAGAGCCCTTGTTGGCAGCCCCAATAATAGAGAAAACAACAAGCCCGTTGAGTTAGCAGGACTGTCCTAACTGCAATAAACAATAAAGATCTTGGGGACCCGCGGGGATGCGCTGAGGGGTACCTATCACTGGAATTCTTACCAGGAGTTAAAGATACCTTCAAATCGACACCCTTTCACGTAATGCACACGGTAATTTTTTGTTAAATGTGGGCAAATAAACCCTTTGAAATCCTGTGAACTCTGTACAAATAGAGGACTTACAGTAATGACCACAAGCAGGAAAGGTCATGCCCAAAGATGGAATGAAACGGCCGCAGTACCTAATCTCTGCCTCATTTACGGAACGGAATTGCGCAAAAGTTCTCTTTAGCGTAAGCATCAAAGGACCGGACCTTTTTGACCTCGAAAACACCTACGGATAATGTATGAATATTTTCTCGGCGCATTTGCATGCCACAAAGCACGCAAATACTTCGCTAAACCTAATGTACACGCGATGGCCCAGAAAAAGGTTCTCGCTGCTCCTCATGCTTGGCCGACTGCGCTCAGGAACACACTCCTGCAGAGCCCATAGGCCGTTGAGTATGATCGTAGACTACATGCGGCTTAGTGACTGACGGCGGCGGCGCGGGGCAGTGTGTCAGGCCAAGCCAAGCCACGCTTGACAGATGGCACTAAAGACCAGGCGAGCAGAGCAATCGACAGTTAAAAGGGGATGAGAGAATAATGACTGGCAGTTAAGGGAAGAATAACTGGTATCAAAAGTTCGTTGTCATTTCACAGTTATTAATGAAATAGGCATTTCTAGAAGACTCGATGCGTCATGAGAAGCACATATATCAACACATTTATTGATGTACTTTGAAGACAAATGCGAAGAGAAATAACCGTACACCAAATATACTAGAATTCCTTTTTAGAAATATGGACAAAGTAGTAACTCCTGACGATGGAGGATAAGAGTCTAAAAGATTTGATTCTCGTAGAGCTGCAGCGGGATGTTCACGTAGTTCATCGCACACTCATCCGACGAGGCTCGGAGTACAGTTACGAGGCGCACGAACACCGATGCCCAGGTAGGAGCACCGCGAAACGTGTTTGCTTCTCTCCACCCTGGGGGACACACCACCCCATCTCCTCCACCACTCTGCTCCACCAAACATGCCCCGAGAACACGAGCCGACACACTTCCAGCCACGCCCGAGCATACGCACATACACACACGCGCGCGCACACACGAACACACGCACGTACGTACACACGCACTCACCTTCGCCGAACCTGCCGCCCTCACTCGCGACGCAGACACGCGGCGAGAGGGACTGCGGCTGGACGGCGCTCCGGTGCACGAGATGAAGGTGGGACGCGGCGGCTGTGTGTGTGTGTGTGGGGGGGGGGGAGTGAACGGGGGGGCGGGGGGTTCGTCGTGCGCTTATCGTGTTTGGAGTGAGGTGTGATGTGTATATATGTATGTGTTGTGTATATGATGTGTGTGTGTGTATGTGCATATATATATATATATATATATATATATATATATATATATATATATGCATATGGATGTGTGTGTGTGTACACACACACACACACACACACACACACACATATACATACATATATATATATATATATATATATATATATATATATATATATATATATATGTATGTACGTATGTATGTATGTATCGTGATATCATTCTCATTAGTGTTACTGTTATTATTATTATCGTTATTGCCATTACTATCATTATATTATTACCGTTATCATTGTTAGTTTTCAGTCATTGTTATTAGTATCATCGTCATTATTACCATTGTTAATACCATTATCATCATTATTATGTTTATTATTATAATTTATTTTCATTACCATTATTGTTATTGTTGTTGTCATTATGTATGTGTATGTGTGTGTGTGTGTGTGTGTATACACACACACACACACACACACATATATATATATATATATATATATATATATATATGTATATATATATGTATATATATATTTATATATATATATATATATGTATATATATATGTATATATGTACACACACACACACACACACACACACACACACACACACACACACACACATATATATATATATATATATATATATATATATATATATATTGATATATATGCGGGTGTATGTGTGTGTGTGTACATATATGCATTTTCTTTTTATTTGCATGTTTTATGTATGTGTATATACATGCACTCAGTATATATATATATATATATATATATATATATATATATATATATATATATATACATATATGTATTGGATACACACACACACACACACACACACACACACACACACACACACACACACACACACACACACACATATATATATATATATATATATATATGTATGTGTGTGTGTGTGTGTGTGTGTGTGTGTGTGTGTGTGTGTGTGTGTGTGTGTGTGTGTGTGTGTGTGTGTGTGTGTGTGTGTGTATATATATAGATACATATATATATATATGTATGTATGTATGTATGTATGTATGTGTGTATATATATATGTATATATATATATATATGTGTGTGTGTGTGTGTGTGTGTGTGTGTGTGTGTGTGTGTGTGTGTGTGTGTGTGTGTGTATACATATATGTATATGTGTATGTGTATATGTGCGCGCACGCGTGTGTGTGTGTGTGTGTGTGTGTGTATGTATATATATATATATATATATATATATGTGTGTGTGTGTGTGTGTGTGTGTGTGTGTGTGTGTGTGTGTGTGTGTGTGTGTGTGTGTGTGTGTGTTTGTGTGAGAGAGGACTGAGGTGTGCGGTGGACAGGTATGCGTGCGTCGTGGTGTGTAACAGCGGTTGATCACGTCTGTCTGTATAAGTGCTTGTGCGGGAGCATAAACAGCTCTCTTGAAAAGCTGGCCACAAGATAGCTAGCTCGACCTTATTCTTAACCTTTTTTTTCTTTCTTTTTGGCAAAATTGGGAGAAGGACAGAGATAGAGAGAGAGAAAGAGAACATCAGAAATAAAGACATAAAAATAGAGATAGAAAGCAAAACAGACACATATAACCTAAAAAAAAAACAAAAAAAAATATCACTTGACACCCGCATAACACCCACATGCACGCCCACACGCCCACGCTCTGTGAGATGAGCAACACCTCCCTCTACCCTAAGATAAGGAAGTGTAACCCAATCCATCACCCGCGGCTGTAACAAGCTATTCACGCCTCTAACGGTTTGTCACACTCCGCTACGTGTAAACTCGAGCCGCTAACAGGTTCCAACTATGGACAATTTCGGTTATTTTTTTGTTTTTCATTTTTCTTTTTCTTTTCTTTTCTCTCTCTTTTATTTTCTTGATTTTGTGATGTTATTTGAGCTGATCCTATGGACAATTTCGGTTCATTTTGTTTTTTCTTTTCTTTTTCTTTCCTCTCTCTTTTGTTTTCTTGATTTTGTGGTATTATCTGAGCTGTTTTTCTTTTTTTTTCCATTTTTCTTTTCTTTTCTCTCTTGTTTTATTTTCTTGATTTTGTGATATTATTTGAGCTGGGTTTTTTCAACACCCGGAAGTGTGGTTGTGTCGTCTGGAATTTTATTGGTTTGTGTTGTTATTGCCGCTGTGTTGTTATTGTTGTTGAACTGTGATTACGGATACTGTTATCTTCATTGTTATTACTGTTTTCTTTGTTATCATTATCATTGTCATCGTTATCATTGTTGGTATTAGTAGTAGTAGTAGGATCATCATAATCATCATCTTCATTATCTTCCTCATTATTGTTATCATTATCATTATTATTATCATCATTATTGTTATTATCATTATCATTATTAGTATCATTAATATGAATGGTAATAATAATAATAATAATAATAATAATAATAATAATAATAATGTTAATAATAATATTAACAAAAAAAATAATAATCAGAACAGTAATGATGATAATAATGAAAATAATGATAATAATAATAATGATAATAATAATAATAATAATAATAATAATAATAATAATAATAATAATAATGATAATAATAATAATAATAATGATAATAATAATGGTAATGATAATGATAATGATTTTGTCATCATTACTCAAATTAGCATTATCATCATTTCCATCTATTTTTATCGTAATCATCCTTATCATCACTTTTATTGATATCATTACCATCATCATTATCATCATTTTCTTTATTATTCTTATTATCAATGGCATTATCATTATCATCATTACTATTATCGTTGTTATTACTATTATCATCATTGTTAATCTTACCGTTATTATGATTGTCACTGTTATAGTGGTTGTTATTTTGATGTTATTATCTTTATCATCGTTATCATCATTATCATTATTACTGCTATTTTTGATAATGATGATATCATTCTCATTAGTGTCACTGTTATTATTATTGTTATTGCCATTACTATCATTATATCATTACCGTTATCATTGTTAGTTATCATTATTGTTATTAGTATCATTGTCATTATTACCATTTTTAATACTATTATCATTATTATGTTTATTATCGTTTATAATCATTACCATTATTGTTATTGTTATCGTCATTACAACATGCAAATACTAGTACCACTATTATCAATATTAACATTATTACTATCATTACCATCATCATCATCATTGTTATTGCAAATTTTGTTGTTATTGGCGGGTGTTATTGGTATCATTATCATTATTATTATACCGATCATCATCATCATTAAGACCATTATTAATTCACTGTTATTACTGCTTTTGTTTTGAGTATATTTGCTATCTCAACTGTCATCATTATCATCATCATCCGGCTTATTAATCTTAACATCATCATCTTAACTTAACATCATCATCATCATCATAACGCACCACCACATC
>NC_091556.1:666497-671497 GCF_042767895.1 Penaeus vannamei
TATATGAAGAAAAAAAATGTGTGTATAATGAACACGAGAAATGTGGACAAATAAGAGAAAACATTCAAACATAACAACGAGATGCTGAGATGTGGTTCATCATGTGAGATGTTTCAAAGGTGTAATTAGTTTATAGATACAGGAATTGATGAGGCACCACACCATCAGTGACAACGTAATACACAGTAATAAATCAATAAATAATTGCTCATAGAAATGTATATATAATATGCATGCACAACATATTCACACACACACATGGATAAAACAGACACACATACACACAAGCGCAAAGGAACAGATACGCAGCACATACACATAGAGAAAGATACATATACCCAGATAAACATATAGATGAATATACAAGTAGAGAAAGAACGAGAGAGATTAATAAATATAAATACATATTTCCGTCCAGCACATGTCACGTGATAATTCTACAGCTTTGTAAATCACAAACTGGTTGTCTCTTTTACCTTCTCTTGCATTTATCCTTCGTAAAGTACCTTGTGCTTGAACCTCGTAGATTCACCTCAAAGCCGTTCCTCGTCGGGTACACACACACACACACACACACACACACACACACACACACACACACACACACACACACACACACACACACACACACACACACACACACACACACACACACATATATATATATATACATATATATATATATATATATATATTTTTTTTTTTTTTTTTTTTATATATATATATAAGTATGAATATCTAAATGTTTAAGAAAAGGAAATACAACGATAGAGAAGTTGATACATAAGTTTCTCCTTTTCCTGATGATGCTCGTTCCCTCCTCCTTGAACGGATTCGCGCTGGGTCACATATAAAAACAAGGGTAATACCACAATGGCAATCACAGACACAATTTTGACACTGCATCGCCCATCGTCACAAAAAATGTCGTTGCGTTCACCGACTCAGCACCCTCAACGTTTGACATTTTTTGGCTTCCTCGGTCGTGGTTTAAGAGGAAAAAAAAACACAGGAAGTTTCCCCGTCGCTTTCCTTCGGGTGACTGACGAGTTCCAAATTGCTTTTCGATTTTATGCTTGCTCATGTACCTGCTGACGTGGGCGTTCGCAGTGTAACCTCTGCTTCACCGTCGTCTTAAATCAACGTTAAGCATCACTCGTTCCACAAGAACCCTTGTTGTGGAACGAGTCCTCCCTATATACCATCCAGCAAGAGCATGAAACCGTAAAAAATAACTTTATGTTGCCTGATAAGTTGCAAACAAGACAGCGCAGGACAGACCAAGTTGGAGGCAGGATTAGTGGATTATTCGAATGGCCGACCTCACTAGGGACGAAGGCAATGAAGAAGAAGAAGAAAAGATTATATACTATCCAGAGAGACTGTAAATGCTCGCCTTGGAGAGAAGGCTCGTGGCCATCAGTACTGGACCCCCCCCCCTACCCATTGCAAGCTCGAGGCTGCCCTCTGCAACATTCCGGTTCTTTCAAAGCATGGCCGTTGTTGCAGTTACTTTTGCTTTCTTGTGATCTTGACGTTAGATTACTGTAGTTATTTTTTTGTGGTCGTGCTTTGCTTGGTTGCCATTTTCGCCTGTCAGTGACGAATGATGACTTCAGAACCGGTTTCGAAATCGATCTCGTGATTTTCGGTTTCGGATTAAGTGAGCGAAGCGCTTCGAACGGGTCGTGAAAAGTAGAATGGAAGATGCGCGTTTGTGTGTTTGTTTGCTTGTCTGTGTGTATACGTGTGTCTGTCTATGTGTTTGTGCATGGGTGTGTTTGTTTGTCTGTGTGCGTTTTTGTTTTTTGTCTTTGTGTGTGTGTTTATTTTTTTGTCTTTTTGTGCGCGTTTTTGTTTTTCTGTGGATGTGTTTTGTCTTTTTGTCTTTGTTTGTCTGCGTTCGTTTGTTGTTTGGTTGTGTGTGTGGTTGCATGCGTATACCTATCTTACCCCGACGTAGCCAGCCTCGCATGGATGTTCTCTAGCGTCAGATACGGGAGTTGTACAACCGAGTGTTCATCCCAATGGACCGCAGTTGTGCAGTGAACCCGTTTCTTTGGCATTTGTTATTGTCGTTGTTGTTATTGTTGTTTTTGTGGGTCGTTGGATGGTCAAAATTTGGTTGTAGTTCATAGTATAGTGATTGTGGATTTTTGCTTATAGATATAGTTCTGTAGAATGTGTGTTGTTAGTAGTTTGTAATGTGAAATAATGGTACATCTACAAATCTGATCATAATCTGAGATAAAATGTGTTCCATTTTGAGAATTACCTAATATTGGCTTTTTTTTCTCTCCATCCTTACACCCGCTTTAAAAATCATATCCTCCCTGCTTCTCGCCTGCCCCTCCCGATACCCATGCCCCATACCCCTGCCTCCCTCCTTCCCTCCATTTCCCTGCCCCTTTCTCTGTCCTTATGCCCATCATTGCCCCTTGCCTTCCATGCCCTCATACCCCACTCCTGCCCCTTACCCCTGCTTTCTCCCCTTCCTCCATTGCCCCTTTGTCTCCTTTCATGCCCCATACCCTTGCCCTCTCCTCAACCTCCTCCTACCCCCACCTCCTTCCCCTCCTCCCTACCCCTCCTACATACCCGTCCCTCTTTCCCTTCTATACCCATACCCCTCCTTCCTGCCCCTCCTCCTCATACCCCCATCCCTTTCCCCTCCATACCCATACCCCTCCTTCCTGCCCCTCCTCCCTACCTCCTTCTCCCACCCCTACCCCTTTCCCTTCCATACCCATACCCCTCCTTCCTGCCCCTCCTCCCTACCTCCTTCTCCTCCTCCCACCCCTTTCCCCTCCATACCCATACCCCTCCTTCCTGCCCCTCCTCCCTACCTCCTACTCCCACCCCCACCCCTTTCCCTTCCATACCCATACCCCTCCTTCCTACCCCTCCTTCCTCCCTACCTCTTACTCCCACCCCCACCCCTTTCCTTTCCATACCCATACCCCTCCTTCCTGCCCCTCCTCCCTGCCTCCCTCCACCCCCCCCCCCCCAGGACGTGGTGCAGCAGATCACGAACCCCAACCGACGCAGGAGAGGGGCCTCGACGCCCGACGAGGAGGACCTCCTGGAGTACGGGGCTGACGGGGGGGCGGGCGCTCTCGCCGAGGGGCTTCCGCAGCTCATCGTGCCGCTCCTGGTGGGTTTCGGGCTTCGGTCTGTCGGTCTGTTTTTTCTTTTCTTTTCTTTTTTTTTGGGGGGGGGGGGGTTCTGGGTGGAGAGTGGGGGGCTCTTTCGCGCTTTCGCTCGGTCTCTTTCTTTCTCTTTCTCCTTCTTCTTCTTCTTCTTCTCCTTCTCATTCTCTCTCTCTCTCTCTCTCACTCACTCTCTTTCCCTCTCCCATTCCCTACCTCTCCCTCTCCATACCTCTCTTTCTGTCTCTCATGTTCTCACTTTCTCCCCCCCCCCCCTCTCTCTCTCTCTCTCTCTCTCTCTCTCTCTCTCTCTCTCTCTCTCTCTCTCTCTCTCTCTCTCTCTCTCTCTCTCTCTTTCTCTCTTTCTTTCTTTCTTTGCCTCTCCCATTCCCTACCTCTTCCTCTCTCTACCTCTTCCTCTCCCTATCTCTGCCTTGCCCTACCTCTCCATACCTCTCTTTCTCTCTCTCATGTTCTCACTTTCTCTCTTTCCCTCTCCCTCTCTTTCTCTCTGTTTCCCTCTTTTACATACCCATTGATAGTTGAGGAATAGAATAGCGAAAGTGGACGTGTTTCAGTTACAGTGAGTGGAAATAATACCAATAGTAGCGATTAAAAAGAAAACATTATCGGAAATAAGCTCTCTGTCTCTCTCTCTCTTTTATCTCTCTCTCTCTCTCTCTCTCTCTCTCTCTCTCTCCCCTCTCTCTCTGTCTCCTCTCTCTCTCTGTCTCCTCTCTCTCACCTCTCTCTCTCTCTCTCCTCTCTCTCCTCTCATATCCTTCTCTCCTTCCCTCCTTCCCTCCTTCCCTCCCTCCCTCCTTCCCTCCTTCTCCTCCCTCCCTCCCTCCTTCTCCTCCTTCTCCTTTTTCTCCTCCTTCTCCTTTTTCTCCTCCTTCCCCTCCTTCTCCTCTTTCTCCTCTTTCTCCTCCTTCTCCTCCTCCCCCTTTCCTCCCACCCTCGAAACCCCTCCCATACCCCTCCCGCCCCTCCACCGTCTTAAAAGCGCCCTCCCTCGGTCTCTTCCCCCGCAGCGCAACCTGTCGGAGGCGTCCCGCGAGGCCCCGCCGGAGGACTCCTGCATCCAGCGGCCTCTGTGCGAAGCCAACGCCGCCCTCACTCACCGCTACGGCGCCCTCGGCCGCGTCGTGGGCGCCTTCGTGTCGAACGTCGCGGCCAGGGCGCTCGTGGGGTCGGATCCGCCTCGGTACCAGCTGGCCCTCGAGGCGTCGCAGCGAGGGCGGGCGTCGAGGGAGGGCGCGGAGCCTGCCTTCTGCGCCGCCCAGTTCCCGTGTCTCGGCCGCGACGCCAACGCCACCTCGCTCCGCTGAAGACAGATGGCGCTGGGTCAAAGGAAGGATTGAAGGGCTTTGTTATCTATTCATGTTCAATGGGTTTCGCTATATTGATTTTGGATTTCTTAATGTGTTATTGAGGGATTTATGATAATAGTTTTATAAATAATTCCCCGTAGAAGGTAGAGGGCGCAGGCCTAGAGGAAGCAATTGCGAAAGGTTTAGCAATATCGTTGTTTTTTTTTTTCTCCAGTCAGTTGAAGGAATCACCAAGTTATATATATTTTTTTAATGGTTGTATTATCTTGATCTTGTTATCGCTATATGATATTTTAGGACTATATAATAATTATCCGCTGATGATAGAGGGCGCTGGGCCAAAGGAAAGAATTACGACAGGTTTTGTTATGATTTTAATTGTCTAATTATTTTGGTTTTGCTTTCCTTCTATGTCATTATGGGTTGTGTAATCAAAGGTTTATTATTATTATAGATTATTGTAGGCTTAATTACCATGGTTTTGTTATCATTACCATTCTGAAATAATGCGAATCGG
>NC_091556.1:676497-683997 GCF_042767895.1 Penaeus vannamei
GAGTTGTGGTGAGGGGTACGTGTTGTTATGAGCTGTTCTGGGTTTTGAAAAAGTTGTTACGGGTGTGTGTTTATGTCTCTTTAGAGATAGTGTGTTTGGGTGTGAATGTTCTCGTCGGCCGTATGCACATCTCATAACAGCGAACTACTGCATTTGAAGTTTACACCCTCACTAGATCCTGGCAAACCCTTCTACACCCCAACTAAACCCGAAGATCGTAGTAGCATACTTAAAATGAGGACATCAAGATCCCTTGACCAGCCCTCACTGGACCCAGCAGGACTCGACCGCCCCTGCAGCACTAGGTCAGCCGGGCATTGCAGAAGGAGCCCAGGGTATCCTACCTCCTGCGTCCAGTTATGTTTCCAGGGCGTAGGAGCCTCGTCCTCCTCCCTCCCAGCGCATTCTCGGCCTCCTTAACACCGAACACGCTCCAGTGAACACCGTTAAGGCTGCTGATTGCCGTTCGCTGGTTCGTGAATTCCGCCTTTACGTGGGCGTTCAGGAGATGGTTCGCTGTGTGAGTGGTTCGGTTGCTGTGATTTGGATGGTCAGCGAATGTTTTTCTTTGATAAATATAATCGCAGTAAGAAGAAAAGATGATTAGATATAAAATTAAAAATAATGGAGAAAATGAAGGAATGAGGTATACATATAGAGTCACATTTTTTACCCATAAATATTTAAACATTATATACCTTTTCTATATATAAAAATGCATATTAGAATTGCATCATTTTGTACAGTGTGGACAGCAAGTTCTTCCATTTTTTCTTTTATGTTACGAATATGAACTGTTTTCACTCGCTCTCTGTTGGCTTCTCAAAAGACATGTACACCTTCGCATAGTCCAATTTAATCGTATTTCTTATTTTGAGAATATCTGGTACTATATCCTCGAGTCATGAGATTAATGATCCCTATTTTCACTTCATGACGAGAAAGAAAAAAAAATTAAGATTAAGAGTTGTAACTTAGAAAGATAACAATAATCTACAATAATCTATTTCTAAATACCGTGAAAGGTAGCTCTTCAACCCCCCCCCCCCCCCGCATCCCTCCTTTCCTCAGTTATAGCCAATAGCCCCAAGCCCTTTCGTACACATGCTCACAGGCCTACACGACCACGTATTACACGCACACACATACGCACGTACACACCATACACACCGACCCACACACACATACGAACGCACGGGGCCACATACATACGAACGAACACACAGACACACGCGCGCACGGATCCGAACGCGCCGCTGGACCACAACACAAGCCAGTGAGAAGAAGCTGCCAGTGGGTAGACACCTTCGCTCGGACCAAGAATATAGATCGTTTTTCTCTCACAACCGAGAAGGATTTTGCGTATAACGACCTTAACGAACTGCTGCAGGATCCTTTGTTCGGATAAGAGACAAGAGAGTAACATCTGGATAAGAGGAGTATTCTATGTAGTGATGGCAGATGGTTCGTTACTCGTGAATAGTTTTTAAAAGTTATTTGTGTTATTTTGGTTTGTGCTTATATTGGGTGGCAGTTCTGTGGAGATTCTGAATGACAAATAAGTGTATAAGTGGTAGCTATGTTTGGAATGAATATATGCAGCTTTCTGTATGTCTGTGCATATAATAGTTTACAGCCGCGTGTGTATTTGTGTGTACATATGTGTGTACTTGTATGTATATATAAATATACATACCTTGCATATATAAGCTGATTCGTGTATTTTTGTATAAAAGATATTACTTGTATCACTTTAATCATTATTATCACTGTTATCCTTGAGTCTAGACTTTTTAGATTATGATTAATATATCAATTATTAGAATATTCTCCATTAACTTTTTTCAAATTTTGTATTAAGGAATAAATATAAGCAATTCGTCTAATTTTCTTTGTCATACTGTAATTATAATTTTTGCTCTAGAAATTAATAGTGTTGTTATCATATCATCACCACCGATATCATCACTGTATTATTATTATTGCAATTAACATTATTTTTATCAGTGTCAATTATTATTATTATTATCATTATCACCATTATTATCGTTATCATTATTATCATCACTACTATTGCTACTCCCAGTTATCATTGTTATCACCACTATCATCACCATCACTATCACATCATTATCCACTTCCTTATCATTATATCTTTTATACCGTTATTATGCAGTATCTCATAATACAATAACATCTCATAACATCACCATCATTATCATAATTTTCCTTTTGATAACCATTAACTCTTAAAAATCTCTCAACAGCGCTAATATTATAACAATGTTATAATAATATTAATAATACAATAATATCATCATAATTTTCCTTTTGATTAATATTAACTATAATATTATAATAATATTATAATAATATTATAATGATATTAATAATATAATAATATTATCATAATTTTCCTTTTGATTAATATTAACTCTTATTAATTTCTCAACAGCGCTTGGATTTCTCGCCTCCGCCAGCGACTATGGGGGCTATGGAGCGGCAGATGGCTACGGGTGCGTAAGAGCAGGCAGACGAAATGTGGGTTTTGTGAGGAAGTTGGTAGATAGATAGGTAGATGGATGGATGGGTGGATGGATAGGTAGGTGGATAGGAAGGTGGGGAGGTAGGTGGATGGGTGGATAGGAAGATGGGGAGGTAGATGGATGGATGGATGGATAGGGAGATGGAGAGGGAGATGGATGGATAGGTAGGTGGATAGGAAGATGGGGAGATAGGTGGATAAAGGGATAGAAGGATTGATGAATGATGGATAAATAGGTGGATAGAAAGATGGGTAGGTGGATGGATGGATAAAGGGATAGATAGGTAGATTGATGGATGGGTGGATGGATAGATAGGTAGACAAGAGGAGGGGGAGGTAGATGGATGGATGGATAATCAGATAGATGGATGGGTAGATAGATAGATTGGTGGAAAGAAAGATGGATAGATAGATGGATGGTAGATAGATTGGGGGAAAGAAAGATGGATAGGTGGATGGATGGATAACCATAGATTGGTAGATAGATTGATGGATGGATAGATAGATAGGTGGAAAGAAAGATGGGTAAGTAGATGGATAAAGATAGATTGATATGTGGATTAACAGATAGATGGATTGTTAGATAGATAGGTGGATGGATGAATGGATATGTTGACAGATGAATAGATAGATAGATGTAATTAATGATTGATAGACACATTGGTGAACAGACGTTTTCTTGAAACAAAAGATGATTGATGAATATAAAAAAGGTAGATTATCTTATGACTGGATAGATGGATTGATAGATAGGCAGGATAGTTAATGAGTATCAATTAAAACATGTTGTAATAATGATTGATTATTCTCATAGCATTCAGTTTTTTTGTTGTTGTTTTTCTGCCTCTTTTTTCTCTTTATCTGTTTCTTCTATTATTTTTTCCGTGTCCTCTTCTTTTTTCTACCTCCTCTTCGTCCTTCTCTTCTTTTTCTTCTTCCTTCTCCTCCTTTTCCCTCCTCCTCCGCATCCTTTTCCACCGTCCCTCTCCTCTCCCTCTTTTTCCTCTTCCACCTTCTCCTTCTCCTTCTCTCCCTTTCCATCTCCCCCTCCTCTATCTTCTCCTCCTCCTCCTCCTTTTCCTTCCCCTCTTCCTCCTCCTCCTTTTCCTTCTACTTCTTCTTCCTCCTCTATCTTCTCTTCCTACCTCTTCTTCCTCCCCCCCCCCCCAGCTCACCTGGCCCCACACCCCCTCCAGTTCACCTGTCGTCTCCCCCCCCCCCAACAGCTCAACAGTCCCCCTCACCCCCCAGCTCACCTGTCCTCCCCCCCCCCCCCCCGCTCACCTGTCCTCCTCACTTCCCCCCCCACCCCCACCCAAAAACCCACACCCCCACACCTCCCCCCCCTCCAGTTCACCTCCCCCCCACACCCCCTCCAGCTCACCTCCCCCCCACACCCACTCCAGCTCACCCCCCTCACCCCTCCAGCTCACCTGTCCTCCTCACATCCCCCAGCTCACCAGTCCCCCACCCCCACACACACACACACCCACACCCCCACCAGTTCACCTGCCCCCCCCCCTCACCCTCCAGCTCACTAGTCCCCCCCCCCCCCCATCTCACCTCCCTCACCCTCCAGCTCACCTGCCGTCTCCCCCTCAGGTACGAGAGCTCCATCGACTGCAACTCGGCGCTCGGACTCATTGGTCTCCTTGGTCTGATTGAGCTGCTGAGGGTAAGGTCGTCCTCGGGTCCTCTGGCTGACGAAGGAAGGGGATGACGGAGAGGGAATAATTGCGGGAATAGAGGGAATGGGAGGAATGGGATGGAAGGATGGGACGATTTTTCAGTTTTTGTGTGTGTGTTTGTGTGTCTGTTGGTGTGCGTATTAGTTGTTAAATGTAGTGACGAAAGAAATAGAATAAAAAAATAAAGATTAATAAAATGAAGAATAAAAATAAAAATATATATAAATAAAGAAAGAAAATATAGATAAGGAAGAAATATGAAATAACTCCACACCACACCACACCCTTGACCCTCTCCCCCCTCCCCCCCTCTCTCTCCCTCAGGACATCATAGACGACATCACATCCACGCGCCGGAGGAGGTCAGCGGACGACGGCGTCTTCGGCTTTCTGCTGAGTTCCTTCGGGAGCGCCGTCGGGGGCCCTCCGCGCCTCCTGCAGGCGATGCCGGCGGTCGTCCTGCCGCTCGTGGTGAGTCGGGAGGCCCTGGGCCCGGGCGCGTCTCTCCCGCGGGGGAACCGGAAAGACGGAGGGAGTTTTACGTGTTTTTTTGGAGTAAAATTGCATGTTTATACAATACTATTTATTTATTTGTATCATATAAGCCTAAGAGAGCCTTCTCCCCCCCCCCCCCCCCCCCGCCCGCAGCAAAGCCTGGTGGACGTGAACGACGGCCTGGAGGAGGCCCCCTGCCTGGAGCGCGCCATGTGCGAGGCGAACCGCGCCCTCCTGCAGGAGGCGTCGCAGGGCAGCCGGGTGGACGAGGCCGCGGGAGGCCTGGTGGCGTCGCTGCTCAGCCAGGTCCTGAGCAAGTCCTTCAGCGACTACGACCCCGAGAGATACAAGCAGGCGCTGAGGGCGGCGGAGGCGGGGCGGAAGGAGGGGGCCGACTGCGCCAGCCTCTTCCCTGGGTGCGCGGAGCTCAGCCGAAGACACAGCCCCATGAGGGACACCAACTTCACGCGGGTCCTGCGGGCGAGGGCCGGCGGGGTGCCCTAGGGGGTGGGAGGGATTTGGGAGGGGGGGAGGGGGGACGAAAGGGGGAGGGGAATGGGTTACATGGGGAGGGGGAGGGGAGGGAAGGGAGGGGGAAAGGGAAACAAGTGAACATGATGTGAATGGTGTACGTTCTAAATAAAAGTAAATTTCCACACTGTGTATTAATGTCCATGCAAGCAAAAGCTGTAAGATAACCAAGATATATATAAGGATGATATCATATGAAAAAGCTAATAATGAAGAAATAAGATATAGATGATAAGAATAATGTACATTGCAGATACGCCAGTTCATACTTACATTCATATGGCCATAACAATAGCAATAATTATTTATTCGCCAATACTAGTGATGATAATGACTATAATAGTATTAATCGCAATACTAATGATAAAAACAGTCATCATATACCCGCAACCAAATTATATCCCAGCTTGTAAAGTAGATTTAAACTCTCTATATTAATTTCACATTGCAAAAATATAATTTCATATATCAGTCATATATTGCGATGTATCTGAAATAGCGAAATAAATCTCAGACTTATTGCCAGATGCTTCTCATTTCTCAAAGCAAAATGCATCGGAATCGCCAATAAAAGACTTAAGATTATGAACAGGATCCCAAACAAGCCTTTGAATAAGTTCCAGAATACAACGAAACGCACAGGAACAGATTTGAAAAAAGGGGGACTACAGGCATAAAGGCATTGGATTCCCTTCCTTTTGTTTTATGGCTTTATAATATCTACCGTTCGTGTGTTGTGTTATTTACGGTACTACTTCCCCTATTTTATGATCTTACTTTGTTGTTAGTTACTATTTTGTAGACATTTTGTTAAGACTGATAATTTACATTGTAGCATTAAAGATGCATCCGTATGTGATTCTGACTAGAAATGTGTCGATTATTTTATATTATATCATAGTCAACAGGTCCTTTAGGATGCCGCCTATTAATCGATACACCGTATTATTCAATCACTATATCAATTTATTACATTACTAATCCTCGAATACACCATACCCTTGTGTCATTTACCCTTTTCCAATAACATATCTCTGCATGATTAACTGCTATCAATACTAAACAACGTTAACTCCCCCCGATCATATCTATATCAGACTGCCACCCATGTCACAGCCTCCCGCCCTCCCTCTCGGCCACGCCCACCAGCTGGAGTATCCGTGAGTCGCACAAACCATCTCCGGAATGAGTACTCCTCGATCTGCGAGCGTGACCGAAAACTCATTACAGCCAGCACCTGTATTTTGGGTAACGGTCTTTTCTTCGGGGGTGACGCTACCAGTACCTATATCACGAGTCTCCTTCTCTGTGCTTCTGTTCTGGAGTTGAGGATCGTGGAAGAATTTCGGTGTTATTCCAAGAGATGATGGGAAGGAAATAATAATTGGAAAGAGCTATAAAAGTGGACAGGTTGTTCGGTTGTGGGCCATTTCGGTTGTAGGAAGGAACTGGGCAATTTGGATTATTATTACCAGGATATTTTGGGCAATTATGTCTGAAAGTTCCGTGTGGACTGACTGCTGTTATTTCTTGTTTATCCATTTTACCTGTTTACCTGTGTTCTATCTTCCATGTATTTATTTATTACGAAATGTTTTCCAGAGATATAACTTACGAGTCTGAGTCTTTCATTTACGTCTTACCTATCGTGGATTTTTTTTTTTTTTTTTAATGAATTCCTTGCGTTCCGTATATCAATCTCTAATCATGATAATTACCATTTTTGGTCTTCAGTTTCCTTCGAATGTCCCATCCCTCTCTAATTCTATCCATCTATCTTCTAGGGAACGACAAGTTTCTTTATCTCTATCTACTACTACGTTTCCATCACTTTAGACCATCTGTAACGACGAAGGGAAGGGCAAGAAAACACGAATATGCCGAATGCCTTTTCACTATTGCATATGCCCTGACGCAGCAATAGTGAAAAGGCCTTCGGCATATTCGTGTGTTTTCTTGCCCTTCCCTTCGTCGTTCCTGTTGCAATCTGTTCAACATGAATTCCACACCATCTGTAACGCAATTTCTGGACTGGATCGCTCGCAACACAGTCATTCTTTCGAGTCCAATCACGCCCCACTATTTGCTCAGGTGTTCGCACATCTCCCCCTCGACGTTTAGCGTAACAGGTGTCATTAATTGGTTGCGTAAAGCGTGACCAAAGCTCAGAGTGAGTCCCAGCTCCCCGGTCCAGGCAGCGTGACCTTAAACACGCGAAGAACAGTAATGCACCTTAGGCCC
>NC_091556.1:693997-698997 GCF_042767895.1 Penaeus vannamei
CATTATCATCATCATTTCATCCTTATCATAATCATCATCATCATTATCCTTATCCCTCATTATCATCATCATTTCATCCTTATCATAATCATCATCATCATTATCCTTATCCCTCATTATCATCATCATTTCATCCTTATCATAATCATCATCATCATTATCCTTATCCCTCATTATCATCATTATTTCATCCTTATCATAATCATCATCATCATTATCCTTATCCCTCATTATCATCATTATTTCATCATAATCATCATTATCGTTATCCTTATCCCTCATTATCATCATTATTTCATCATAATCATCATTATCGTTATCCTTATCCCCCCCCTCATTACCCTTATCCCTCATTATCATCATTATTTCATGCTTATCATAATCATCATCATCATCCTTATCCCCCCGCCCCTCACTAACCCTCCCCCCCCCCCCACATCCCCAGGACATCGTCGAGTACATCACGACGGCGCGGCGGAGGAAGCGGTGGGCGCCGTCGGGAAGCCCGTGGGCGGAGGGGCGTCCCGAGGCTGACATCCTGGACTTCATCGCCGACGGGGGGGTGGAGGACCTCCAGCAGAGGCTGCCGGGGATCGTCGTGCCGCTGCTGGTGAGTGTCGTGGGCGTGGAGTGGGCGTGGCGTGTGGAGTGGTGTTGCGTTGGTGAGTTTCGTGGGCGTGGCGTGTGGAGTGGTGTTGTGTTGGTGAGTTTCGTGGGCGTGGCGTGTGGAGTGGTGTTGTGTTGGTGAGTTTCGTGGGCGTGGCGTGTGGAGTGGTGTTGCGTTGGTGAGTTTCGTGGGCGTGGCGTGGGCGTGGCGTGTGGAGTGGTGTTGCGTTGGTGAGTTTCGTGGGCGTGGCGTGTGGAGTGGTGTTGTGTTGGTGAGTTTCGTGGGCGTGGAGTGGGCGTGGCGTGTGGAGTGGTGTTGTGTTGGTGAGTTTCGTGGGCGTGGAGTGGGCGTGGCGTGTGGAGTGGTGTTGTGTTGGTGAGTTTCGTGGGCGTGGAGTGGGCGTGGCGTGTGGAGTGGTGTTGTGTTGGTGAGTTTCGTGGGCGTGGATTGGGCGTGGCGTGTGTCAGAGGCTGTTGTGTTGGTGAGTTTCGTGGGCGTGGAGGGGCGGCGTGTGTCGTGGTGTTGCGTTGGTGAGTTTGGTGGGCGTGGAGGGGCGGCGTGTGTCGTGGTGTTGCGTTGGTGAGTTTCGTGGGCGTGGAGTGGGCGGCGTGTGTCAGAGGCTGTTGTGTTGGTGAGTTTCGTGGGCGTGGAGGGCGTGGCGTGTGTCAGAGGCTGTTGTGTTGGTGAGTTTCGTGAGGGTGGAGGGGCGGCGTGTGTCGTGGTGTTGTGTTGGTGAGTTTCGTGGGCGTGGAGTGGGGGGCGTGTGTCAGAGGCTGTTGTGTTGGTGAGTTTCGTGGGCGTGGAGGGGCGGCGTGTGTCGTGGTTGTTGTGATTGGTGAGTTTCGTGGGCGTGGAGTGGGGGGCGTGTGTCGTGGTGCTGTGCTGGTGAGTTTCGTGGGCGTGGAGTGGGCGGCGTGTGTCGTGGTGTTGTGTTGGTGAGTTTCGTGGGCGTGGAGGGCGTGGCGTGTGTCAGAGGCTGTTGTGTTGGTGAGTTTCGTGGGCGTGGAGGGGGCGGTGTGTGGAGTGGTGTTGTGTTGGTGAGTTTCGTGGGCGTGGAGGGGCGGCGTGTGGAGTGGTGTTGTGTTGGTGAGTTTCGTGGGCGTGGAGTGGGGGGCGTGTGTCGTGGTGCTGTGCTGGTGAGTTTCGTGAGCGTGGAGTGGGCGCGGCGTGTGTCGTGGTGTTGTGTTGGTGAGTTTCGTGGGCGTGGAGTGGCGCGGCGTGTGTCGTGGTGTTGTGTTGGTGAGTTTCGTGAGCGTGGAGTGGGCGCGGCGTGTGTCGTGGTGTTGTGTTGGTGAGTTTCGTGGGCGTGGAGTGGGCGCGGCGTGTGTCGTGGTGTTGTGTTGGTGAGTTTCGTGGGCGTGGAGTGGGGGGCGTGTGTCAGAGGCTGTTGTGTTGGTGAGTTTCGTGAGCGTGGAGTGGGCGCGGCGTGTGTCGTGGTGTTGTGTTGGTGAGTTTCGTGGGCGTGGAGTGGGCGCGGCGTGTGTCGTGGTGTTGTGTTGGTGAGTTTCGTGGGCGTGGAGGGGGGCGGCGTGTGTCGTGGTGTTGTGTTGGTGAGTTCCGTGGGCGTGGAGTGGGCGTGGCGTGTGGAGTGGTGGTGTGTTGGTGAGTTTCGTGGGCGTGGAGTGGGCGGCGTGTGTCAGAGGCTGTTGTGTTTTGTAACTTGTGTCGTGGGTAGGGAAGGGGGAAGGGGTTGTTCTTTAAGTCGTGGAGGGCATTTGTTGTTGTCTGGTTTTGTAAGTTGTGGAGTTGTGAAGCTCTTTTCCTGTTTTCTTCTTCTTCTTCTTCTTCTTTTACGTCATGTCGTAGATATATATATATATATATATATATATATATATATATATATATAGAGAGAGAGAGAGAGAGAGAGAGAGAGAGAGAGAGAGAGAGAGAGAGAGAGAGAGAGAGAGAGATACATCTTAAAAATAATATAATCAGTGTTATGCTTAGGGATTCGTGGTTTTCCTAATAATTGCAAATTCACATGAACGTGTAAAATGCACATCATCTCCAACACCTATAATTTAGATAGACCTAACTAGATCAAATGTACAGAAACCTTATTAAAAACAAATATGATCAATGAAAAAAATATATATACGACCCATGAAAACCCAGAGACGCTCCACCGCCCACTAACCCTAACCCAACCTAACCTAACCTAACCTAACCTAACCTAACCTAACCTAACCTAACCTAACCTAATCTAACCTAACCTAACCTAACCTAACCTAACCTACTAACCTCAACCTAACCTAAACCTAACCCTAACCTAACCTAACCTAACCTAACCTAACCTAACCTAGCCTAACCTAACCTAACCTAACCTAACCTAACCAAACCGAACCTAACCAACGTAACCTAACCTAACTTAACCTAACCTAACCTAACCTCATCTAACGCTAACCTAACCTAACCTAACCTAACTCATCTAACCTCACAAACCTAACCTAACCTCATCAACCTAACCTAACCTAACCTAACCTAACCCAACCCAACTAACTAACCTAAACCTAACCTCATCTAACCTAACCTAACCTAACCTAACCTAACCCAACTCAACCCAACCCAACCCAACCCAACCCAACCACTCAACCCAACCCAACCCAACAACCAACCCAACACCAACCTACCTAACCTAACCTAACGTAACCTAACCCTAACTAACCTAACCTAACCTAACCTCAACACCTCTAACCTAACCTAACCTAACCTAACCTAACCTAACCTAACTCTAACTAACTAACCTAACCTAACCTCATCTAACCTAACCTAAACTAATCTAATTTAACCCAACCTAGGCTAACCTAACCTAACCTAACCTAACCCAACCTAACCTAACCTAACCTAACCTTATCTAACCTAACCTAACCTAACCTAACCTAACCTAACCTAACGTATCTTAACCTAACCTAACCTAACCTAACCTAACCTAACCTAACCTAACCTAACCTAGCCTAACCTAACCTCATCTAACCTAACCTAACCTAACCTAACCTAACCCAACCCAACCTAACCTCACCTAACCTAACCTAACCTAACCTCATCTAACCTAACCTAACCTAACCTAACCCAACCTAACCCAACCCAACCCAACCCAACCCAACCCAACCCAACCCAACCCAACCCAACCCAACCCAACCCAACCTAACCTAACCTAACCTAACCTAACCTAACCTAACCCAACCTAACCTAACCTAACCTAATCCAACCTAACCTAACCTAACCTAACCTAACCTAAGCCAACCCAACCCAACCCAACCCAACCCAACCCAACCCAACCCAACCTAACCTTACCTAACCCATTTTAACCCTACCTAACCCAACCCAACCCAACCCAACCCAACCTAACCCAACCCAACCCACCTAACCTAAACCAACCAAACTCAACTCAACCCAACCCACCTAATCAAACCTAACCCAACCCAACCCACCTAACCTAAACCAACCAAACCCAACCCAACCCAACCTAACCCAACCTAACCTAACCTAACCCAACCTATCCCAACCCAACCCAACCCAACCCAACCCAGCCCAGCCCAACCCAACCCAACCTAACCTAACCTAACCTAGCTTGACCTAACCTAACTTAGCCTATCCTATCCTAACCTAACTTAACCGAACCTAACCTAACCTAACCTAACCTAACCTAACCCAACCCAACCCAACCCAACCCAACCCAACCCAACCCAACCCACCCAACCCAACCTAACTAACCTAACCTAACCTAACCCAACCCAACCCAACACAACCCAACCCAACCCAACCCAAAACAACCCAACCCAACCCAACCCAACCTAACCTAACCTAACCTACCTAACCCAACCAACCCCACCCAACCCAACCCAACCCACCCCCAACCCAACCCAACCCAACCCAACCCAACCCAGCCCAACCTAACCCAACCCAACCCAACCCAACCCAACCCAGCCCAACCTAACCTAACCTAACCTAACCTAGCCTAACCTAACCTAACCTAACCTAACCTAACCCAACCCAACCCAACCTAACCAAACCCTTCAAAACGAAAGTCATCCACACCATAAAACTTGAACTCGCGCCCCACTCGCCACAGGAGGGCTGGTGGGAGCCCGACGACCCCGAAGAACCCAGGGGCTGCTTCCAGCGGAGCGTCTGCCAGGCCAACGCCGTGCTCGCGAGGGAGTACGGGGGCGCCGGGAGGGTCATCGCGACGCTCATGAGGTAAGGAGGCGACGTTGCAGTGTTTTGTGTGTGTGTGTGGGGGGGGGGGTTGTGTGTGTGTGGGGAGGGGGGGGGTTGTGTGTGTGGGGGTTGGGGGGGGGGTTGTGTGTGTGTGTGGGTTGTGTGCGTGTGTGTGTGTGTTTTTCTTGGGTGCAGGATCTCAGAAGGATAGTGCTAAAAAAAACTACAG
>NC_091556.1:703997-706497 GCF_042767895.1 Penaeus vannamei
CAAGGAGAAAACACCCCTTAAGGAGAAACCCGTAACACAAGTTAACACCTCATAAGCATAGACACAGATGAACAGACAGACAGAATGACAGCCGCATAAACAAGCACACATACAGAATGACAACCGCATAAACAAGCATATATACAACCGCATAGACAAGCACACATACAGAATGACAACCGCATAGCCAGACCGTTGAACCGACAGGCAGAATGGCGATCGCATAAACAAGCATACATACAACCGCACAAACAAGCATACATACAGAACCGCATAAACAAGCATACATACAGAACGACAACCGCATAAACAAGCATACATACAGAACGACAATCACATAGCCAGACCGTTAAACAGACAGACAGACGGCCAAATACACAAGCAGTGCGCCAACCCACTCGCCCGCCAGAGTCCTCCCAACCCGTCCCTCTCCCAAATTCCGTTTCCCGCCCGGCTTCTATGAGCGAGTGTGACAGAGACTTCGCATTAGTAGATAACGGTGACGGGGCCAGTGATCCTCCTCGCCCAAGACTCACGAGCGAGCATTACTTGCAGGAATTTTATCCAAAGAAGAGAGAGAGAGAGGGAGAGAGAGGGAGAGAGAGAGGGGGAGAGAAAAGTTGTAGCAGCAGTTCCGCGGCGATTCCCCGGGCGGTAAGTTGGGTTCGGCCTCGTGAGAAAAAGGAAAGGAAGGATTTCGATTTTTTGTCAGTGATACGTTATGCAAATTGTCTCTTCTTTCGGTTGAGAATTGAGTGTGTTTGGACTATCGACAGAGCTTGGTGTTGTGAGAAAAGTTGGAACTGGAGAAGAGGAAACAAGTGAAGGGAGGACTGAAGAGAAACGAGGAAAATGTTTACTGACGGAGATCTCGAAGCTACAGCAAGAGATGGGTTAGTGATTGTGTGTGTGTGTGTGTGTTTGTGTGTGTGTGTGTGCGAGTGCGTGTGTGTGTGTGTGTGTGTGTGCGAGCGTGCGTGCGTGCGTGCGTGCGTGTGTGTGTGTGTGTGTGTGTGTGTGTGTGTCTGTGTGTGTGTGTGTGTGTGTGTCTGTGTGTGTGTGTGTGTGTGTGTGTGTGTGCGAGTGCGTGTGCGTGTATGTGCGCGCGTGCGTGTGCGTGTGCGTGTGCGTGTGTGTGTGTGTGTTTGTGTCTGTGTGTGTGTGTATGTGTAAGTGTGTGTGTGTATTTATGTGTCTGTGTGTAAGTGTGTGTGTGTTTGTGTGTGTGTGTGTTTGTGTGTGTGTGTGTGTGTGTGTGTGCGTTTGTGTTTGCGTGTGTGTGTGTGTGTTTATATGTGTGTGCGGATGCTACCGTACTTGCAATTGTGTCTATTGTTATCTATTTAACCTCGAATTCCACATGAACTCACCCCTTTCTCTGAGAACATGCTTATTAACATCCTTCCATATGCCAACACACTTCCCTCTTCCCCAAACGAGACCCTCCGTAGCCCAGGTCCTGCTAACTGCTCCAATGCTTCCCAGGTACGAAGCCTTCGACTGCTCGAGAGCCGTCGCCCTCATCGGCTTCCTGGGCCTCCTCTCCAACTTCCAGGTAAAACACGTCCCTCATCCAGAGTTCCTGTTGGAGTTGTTGTTGTTGTTGGTGGTGGTGATTGTTATTGTTGTTGGTGGTGGTGATTGTTATTGTTGGTGGTGGTGGTGATTGTTATTGTTGTTGGTGGTGGTGATTTTGCTTGCTGTTTGGCGTTGCTGTTGCCGTTTGTTGTTCGTGTTGTTATGCATTTTATGAGGACTATGTAAATTGTTGATTTTTATTTGTTATATTTGTAGTCTAACCAAAATTATTATCGATGCTTTCTCAGTACTTATTCATTCCCATCAGTGCGAGATTTGTCTTTTGTCTCCTTCGTAAGTATGGTATGAATGTCAAAAAATAACAACAGCCGAGACTTGATGATTCAGACATGATAAAGCAGATACTTTGCAACATGTTAAGGGGCCAATGTGGCTTTCATTAGCACTAATATCTACTATATATGAATAAATAAACTAAAGTAAACTCAAAGGTTTACTAATATAAACCACAAGAAGCATAAAAAAGAGACAAGGATGAAAGGATGGCATGAAATTAATCTGATATTCAGCGATTCTTCCCCGCCAGGACATCATAGACGACATCGTCAACAACGCCAACCGTCGACGGAAACGCAGACGCATCGAGAGCGCACCCGTTCCCGAGACACGACTCTGGTAAGATAAAATAATAAGGAAAATAAAAGATAAAGAATTAACAAATAAATGTATGAATCAAATAGATTTTTAAAAAAATAAATAAAAGCTTAATATGTATTTTACTCCATGTTATGGATTTATCGGTTTGCTTTTCTATTTTGACATTATCAGCTATTATGGATCTTATTGTTCTTTGCTAGGTATTATTTTAAATGATTTGTTGAGGTGTATCGGATTTTGCTGGTTCCTTTTAATCCTATATTATATTTAGTGTATTCTTTAACCCATAAATTTTAGAGATGTT
>NC_091556.1:711497-716497 GCF_042767895.1 Penaeus vannamei
AAATCAATGTTGTCTGTTTTGCCCTGCGAATAAAAAGACAGGTTGTAGTTCACAAACTCAAGCTTAAACATCAATCTTTACTGCATAACCACATCCAAACTTGAAGTAGAGAGTCAAATTCAGCACTTCTAGATAACCCCTCACCACAAAAGAATTTTCTTATTCTGAAAGTAACATGCAAGAAACGAAAGTCACCCTTATAAGGACCAATGCCTTGAAGACTTAGTGCAAAAGCAAAATATCAATTCTCGGAATATAGGCCCACAATGAGAAAAATACCAGGAAAAGTACTGAAACAGTATCTTGAAAAGGATGCCTCTACAGACAGACAGACACACACACACACACACAATGTAAGGCACTACAACTTTCCATATTACAAAAGGGAGTCTATAGTCTTCAGGACACTTCAAACAGGCTACAGTTTATGGTGAGCAATGAAAAAAATATATAATTGACAACAAACTTATAGCCACACAACCAATCAATTGGACACAAAAAAGCCACTACATTTAAGAGTCCAACTACCATCCTCTACAGTTGAGAATAATGACAGGAAAATTGAAACACCCAGAATACATTGCTAACAAGGAGTTTAGTTGGACTCAGTTATGCTGTGGATTTTGCTTATGGTATAATTCCAGCTGTATATCTGTATATACTATTTAGTCTATACCTTAACAATACAAAATAGCAAGGGAGGTTTAAACGAGGAAAATAAATCTTATTCCACCACTTTCCAATAAACATCAATGACGGCGCAAATACTACACTTTAAAGTTTAAACACTACACTACTACACACTCGTCTCCTCACAATCAATTCTACCATTCAAAATCAGGCAGTAAAAAAATATATGCACCTGAATCAAGAACCGAATGCCAGGAGGGTAAAAAGTGGAACAAAAAGTCAATATTGGCAAGACGCTCACCTTTCTAAACTGTTTAACTTTCTCTAGCATCTCTCTCTTTTCCTTGTGCTTCTGCTGCTCTCGCTCTATCTGGACCCTCTTGCCGAATTTCTTGATTTCTCTGATCTTCTTAACCTTCTCGCTCATTTCCTGTCCTGCCTTCTTGTTCATTAGCCTTTTTCGAACCTGGGGGTGATTCGCAAGACTTAGAAACTTGTGGATGCAAGATGTAAGTCTCAGAATGTTACTCGCTGAATATTCATTAATTTATAGAAATTTTGTAATTAAATAATTTAGCTTAATGCTGGGCAATTACATTTCACGATCACTTAGATTTGCTTTCTCAGTTTCTAAGAATAAAAAAATTACTTTAAATAAAATTATAAAAATTTTATAAAAAAAAAAAAAAATAATAAGAAGAAGAAGAAGAAGAAGAAAGAAAAAAATTAACCCCTAAAACAATACTACCTTCTGCATGTGAACATCACTTTTGGCCATTTCCGCGAAATAGTCGTCAGGCCTAAGCGTTGGCCTCTCCAGCTTTTCAAGTCGTTCATACCCGTCCAGAACCGCCTGCTGAGCCTGTCTGTAGAAAATCATTTCCCGTTTGAAGTCATTGTGGATTGGGTCTTCATCCAGGTTGAAGTTCTTCACGGTACCTTTCATTCTGGTCTCGCGCACCCTGGCGTGTTCAGCTATCTGTTGAGGTCAAACACAAATGAGGAATCTGCTTAATCGAGTAATTGATGGGGTATCGCTAGTGTTGGGGGGGAGGGGGGTATTTGTTTATCAGTTGCTAATTAAAGGGACAGACTCCAATTTCCATACATTTCTCTTGTAACAGCTGATTCTATAGTTTACAGATTAGGTTGTAATTTTTGAAATACAGAAAAAGTACTGCTTATTTTCTTTTACAAAGTGGCTTATGCTGGCACATTTTAACATTTCATGTGGACTTGGTTTCGCTTTTATAATTTTCCAAAATGTTGAATTTTAGTAGCCCCCGTCTCAAAAAGAAAAATTAATAATAAAAAAAATAATAATAATAAATAAATAATAATAATAATAAACAAACAAATGAATAAAAATCTGGCCTTGCTATGGAAAAGTTAGAACCAAACTTTCAAACATGGCATGGACAAGCAATAAGTCACTTGTTCCGAAAGAAATAAGCTTTGATATCTCAAAGTAAATGCATTTTTAAAAATATTTTGATAAGACTAGGAAACCTCCATGTCATATCAATGCAGACTTAGGATTTATATCAACTATAAATCCCCCCCCCCCCACATATATATTATATGATATCTTTTAGTATTGATAGCCATATTTATAGCCCACTGAAGTTACACATCAAAATAAGGAATTTTCAAGTATAAGAAAAAATATATATATATACATATACATATATATATCATAATATAATACAATATATATATATATATATATATATATATATATATATATATATATATATATATATATATATATATATATATACATATTTTTCTTCTTCTTATACTTGAAAATTCCTTATTTTGATGTGTAACTTCAATGGGCTATAAATATCACTAAAATTGGGTAGGGCTATCAATAGTAAAAATTACAAAATAAGTTGGTCTTGCTCCAGGAAACTATAAATTCAGCTCTTCCTGTGTCCATTAGTGCATTCGAACTTATTACTACATCGATATATGGTTTCACAATCTATAAATCTATAATCCCCCTGAATCAAAATCTATTTGAAGGAATCATGAATCATGAATCATACCCATTAATGCATTCGAACTTATTACTACATCGATATATGGTTTCACAATCTATAAATTTATATTCCCCCTGAATCAACATCTATTTGAAGGAATCATGAAAATCCGCTATTATGGGCGTTAAATCTCTTGCGGTCAAATGACATTCCACAGGCTGAGGCCAAATTTTTCTCTGAAGTGCATGTATCTCCCCCTAATCCCATTTTTGGACATTATCTGTGAGACAATTCCATTAATATCCTCATTCTCCTGTTAATAGATTATCATTTTCTTCTCTTTGTGAACTATTAATATAATTATTCAACTCCTTAACTCTTCCCTTATTTTCTTTATCTAACGATCCCCTTATATGCTGCAAAAACTTTAGCTTTCATGATATATATTAATTATCTGGTACCAACTTTTGCATTTTCTCATGAAAAATATAAAAATATATGATTTAATGATAACTGCTTTCACAATACCAAAGATTATGAAATAATTCTAACAGTTTGGTTTGCAAGCCAGTACAGACTTATGCAGTGCAGATAAAAACAAGGCAAACTTTATAAATATATAATGAATGAGACATACTGTCTATTTCGATTACTTCTAATCCAATACTCAAGAATGTTAAAAAGCACATGTGAATGCATACACGAAATCAAATATTTTCTATAAACAAAAATAATAATAAATAAATAAATAAAAATAAACAAATAAAAACAAGTAACAAATAAATAAAAACAAAATAAATGAAAAAATAAAAATCTGTGACTATGACTCAACAAAGCTACTACCTTAAAACTCATGACAGAAAATAGTTGACTTATGACATAGATGCCCTCAATATAGTAATAAACAGATATATAAATAAATAAACAAATAAATAAATTAAATTATCCAAAAGAAGTGGGAAACCTATTTTTTGTTCTTGCAGTCGACTTACCTCAACGTCTAGCTCTGGAGCCAAAGGGGCAGGTGTGTTGGTGAAATCTAGTCGTTCAATCCACGGTAAACTCTGTTTGAACTCCTTTAGTTTTTGTTCAAGACCAGCCTATAATGTAAGCAAGAAGAAAAATATATCTTTAGAATAAAAAATTAAAGAAAATTTTAGCTCTGTACAACTTAGCATTGTAGTTTTACGTCTGAGTTATATGATCTAAAATTCAACGCTCAATCACTTTATCATGACCATATGCACCTAATTTGTATGCAACATAATCTTAGTGAAGGATTTTTTGGCTGTTGTCCAAAAATCACTTCATTTCATTCTTAAAAACTACTAATATTCTCATAAATTTTTAATCAAATCCTGTCTTTCTACTTCAACAGACCTAAAATGTATCCAATAAAACCTCCAGCTGTCAACTCTAAAATTACACGTACAATTACATACATAACAAATAGAACATTACAAAAACGAGTAACTTTACCACATCATTCTTCATTTCCTTATTCCGCGCATCAATGTCTGCTGCAAAGTTCAATCCAGGCTTTATGTCCCCTCTTTCAAAGGCTCTTTGCAGCTGTAAATAAGACAGAACATCAATCAATACATAATTCCTGATAAATAACATTTCCATTCAAACTTCCTGAATATCTTGATTACCAAAATTTGTAAGCAAAAATTCAGCGAAAGATTATTTGTTAACTAGAAAATCACTTATTTCTTTAAATGAAAAGAGATACATACATTGTCTCTGAGAGTAATATCAAAAACAAAAATACTTTCTACAACTGTCTAATGAGAATCACAGTACATTTCTTTTTGGTTTATTTTCACATCTGTCTTGCTTATAAATTTACAAAAAGGCTACAACTAATAAAAGTTAATAATAATATAAAAAAAAAAGCAGACCAGCATTCCCTTCTCACCTCGCCATCTGATTCATCGTCATCGGAGATCAATTCCTCATAGTCTGAGTACTCCTCCTCCTCCGAGAAGTCAGATTCTGTGTCAGACTCCATCACCATGCTTTAGGGTTGTAACTCTGGAAAATGGTTGATTTTCATTATCAATATTGATAAAGAAGACAAAGAATTCTGGAATATGAAATGATTATAAGGTTCACAAGAAATAGAGTAATTTTTTAGTTTCACACAGTCATCTAATCTTGCAATTATTATTACTTTTTTCAATTATCAATACTATAATATGTGTGAACCTCTTGTTATTTTCCATGGCAAATGATGTAAATGAAAGTATTGCCATTCTGAGAATGTCACTATTACTCCACCCAATCTTAGGAAATCCACAAATATCACAATAAGAACCCAAAAACCTTCCTAACCTGAGGCCTCTACCACCAGACCGCCATCCAATCATCCTATTTCCCTAT
>NC_091556.1:721497-731497 GCF_042767895.1 Penaeus vannamei
TGTAATATTCCCCGCGCAAGAAAAATACCCTACAGTCTGGTATCTCTCCAGGCTACAAAGTCGTACTGTAAGGCTATATCACACACTTTTCACGTGAATGTGTAAGATCCAATATCAAGTTGTTCAAGATTTCCAGTGTAGGTATTACATTGACACGATAGCTTTTTAAGAATAAAATTTAAAATTGATAGTTGTCATCTATTATCCACATAAATATGCCAAGACAGCCAAATTAGTAGTTTTGGCCCTTGAACTAAATACTACCAAGTTGAAAGTATTGTGATTTTAGTGTTTATTTGCACTGGATTATTCAACATATCACATGCATATATTAATATATAATTTACAGTGCAAATTAGTACCATGCCAATTCCTATGTATCTGTAGTGCTCAAGTGCAGACTTTAGTCAAGTTAAATCTCATGGGCACAGCAGAAGTTAGCAAACTGATATGTAATCATGAATAGTATGTGAAGAACAAATTGATATATTTCACGAGGCATTAAATGTGGCCTTATTAAGAACTAGTCATATCATTTTCAGTAATCTTTTAATTGATAAAGAAATGAGAATCAGAATAAGTTTCTTGATACTTATTCTGATGACTTCAACATTTATCAATATAATTTTTCATTGGCTGTTGCAAGAAAGTGCATTATATGGTGGCATGGTAAGGACGCTGAGAGTAAGAAGGACCTTGATAGTTATCCTGCAAATGAGACGAGATCATATGAGACATGATTTTGTTTGTGTCTTTGGTGTGTTGCTGGAAGGAAGAAGAAAATCAAGGAATACTTGTGCTTTCTTATACACATGCACACATACGTGAACACTCAGTATTGCGTGAATTTTCGTTGTTTTACACATTTTTATGATACTGGTGTGCTTCATAGGCTACTTGGAAAATGATAATAGTCAGTTACTAAGACCTTTCTCTGTTATGAGTGAATTAATACAATTATGTTAAGCATTAATAAGATCAATTCATTGACCTTTTTCTCCTCATTATCAACAGCTGGTATACAAACCTGTGTCTCGTCCCGATGCCTCCCAGTACCGCCATGCCCCTCGTCACATGCCCTCAAGTGATGAAGAATATTCATCAGACTCAGACTCAGATGCGCCAAGCATCCCCAAACGGAAACGCCCAAACGTCAGCAAGATGGAGACCAGCACAGTTGAAAGGTCGGTGTTCTATTTTGGCGGATTTTTAGAAAAGGATCACATTATGTCAATGACCCTCTGCTTCACATTTCATCAAATACTAGCAAAGTAGCTGGACTGGCTCTCAGTGGCTAGATAAATCAATAAGGAGGTGTATGAACTCTGTTTTGTCAGAATGTACATAATCGAAGTTTGTTGATTATTATCATTGTTGGAGTTTGAAGAACAGAACTCAACATATTGCTGAATATCTTGATATGGGGACTTTCATAAAGAATTTTGGGCTTATGTTAGCTTTGCGTGTTCTTTTTTCAAATCGGATAGTGTTGCTTTAGGTATTATTTATGATCATTACGTAACTTTTTCTCTGTCTGCTTGCTCCCATTCAGAATAATTGCTTTTTTTCTTTTTGTTACTTTTGTTGTTTTTCTTTTTTGTCTTTGTCTTCGTCTTCATTACCATCTCCATCTTTCATCTTTATCTACATCTTCACCATCATTGTCTTCTTTTTTTGTTCTTTCTTCTTTAATCATGAGTAGTTAGTATTATATGTGGAAAGGGGCTGATATATGATTATCAGATGTTTTCTATGAGTCACATATGTGTCACAGGTTTTTCACTACGATTTATTATCATCTTTTTGTCAATAAAAGGATTAGAAATTAGGAAAACTCTAAAAGATGCATAGGACCTTGTACCTTATTTCTTCTTTTGCGGCTTTGTTTTCACTCGCTTTTTTTCACTCTAATAATGCTTAAGTTATGTACATAACTTATGCATTATTATGTCAGTTGACAGTTTACAACAGAAGGATGCATGTTTTGAATTACAAGTATTTACCCAATGTAAGGTTAATATCTAATTAAGAATCGCTTTTGCAGTCACGACCCCAAAGGCTGGACAGTAGGAAGTGGAGAATTAGAAGCCAGACACATTGCCAAACCCAAACGTAGAAATAACATTTGGTCGACAGTCATGGAGGAACAGGTGAGTTTGAATGCAAGATAAACACTAATGGTGAATTGATAAGAATGGTAATTGTAGTGTGATAAATATATGAATTTATTTTTTGGTTTCTGTAGATGTTCTCTTTGTGATAAATTTAACATGCATGAAATTGATGGTCATGATGTATATTGCATCTATAATCCATATGTTATATATTTTATGTGCATAATGTACTGAGTAAGTTAAAAGACTAGGTCCACATCTTAAAATCTGTCAAATTTGGTGTCGATGGATCTTGTTGATGTCTACTGACCAGAGATGGCAGAAGTAGTTGCCAGAAGTAGTTGGCAGAATTAGTAAATGAGAATAACATGAACATCCAAAAACTCTGATCATTTGCACAGCAACTGGGGACTGAGAGTATGTGGCAAAGGTTGCATACCTCCTGGAGTCATCTCCTAAGATGGGTCAGGATATCACTCTTGAGATGTGTCGCTTGGACTGGTTAATATTTATAGTATGGACATACCAAGTAAGGGCAAATTGAATATGAACTTCTTGTAGAGGACAAAAAGTTGCAGTGGTCAGTACAAGAAATAATCTTCAGACATGAATGGTAATGCCACAAATAAAGAAGGAAGATTGCAGAAAGCGCTGCTCTCAGCATTTGTGCACTTGGTTCTCCTGAGTTTTAGCACTATCTTGCTGAGCATACTGAGGTGAAGACAATGTGTCCCTGAGGGTGTTGGGGTAGTGCCTGAAGTGCACGCCCAGTCACAGCAACTTAGACTAATGAATATATGTTTTGACGGGGAGCTGGGGACTTAGTCTCTGGTGAGTGCGTCCATACTGTAAGGAATTACCTTGTACCTTTACAAGCCCTCTAGTTGCCACATTATTTAATCTGCTATTTCCTGATGATACCTCATACCCTCCTACTACCTATTGGGTTTTGTACCATTGTAATTGTAGCTAAATGCCAACCAATATCAGTATGACTCCATACTAGACATCATAAAGAAGTCATTGATGTCAAATTTGATGGATTTGAGGACATGGGGTGATTCCAGAAAACAAGCTATCAGTAAATGTATATGTTGAACTTAATTTTTATTCTCTTTTTTTCTCCAATTACCCCAATTAAGGTTTTGTCACAAGAAATTGGTGGTTTTGGCCTGAAGCGCAGACTAGACCAGGGCGATCGGAGTGTTGAGTCCTACGATTACTCCCAGGCTCTGAGAGTGCACGGGAGTGAGCCAGAAAATTCAGAAGAAGAAGAAACGGAAGAGTTGAAGAAAAAGAGGTTGGTTGGATGAGTCATTTTATTTTTTCTATTTTCATTATGTTTAAATTTCTTTATTTTTTTCATTATTATTATTTACATTGTGATACAGGGATTAGTTCATATATATCTACCTTTTTTTTTTCTATTTCTTATATGGTAATATGGTTAACCATATGCATATGTGCCATGATTGTTGTGATTTTCTGGCATCATGAAGGCACATTTTGGTTTGCAGCACTGGAAGACCCCAAATTTAGAAAATGTATATTTAATTTTCATGCCTCAAATCTGTTGAGTGTCAGTAGAGTGCAAAGTTGAAAGTTATCAAAGTTACCCCTTGAGTATGAATGAAAGTGACATTAGATTGATTTGAATATGTAAATGATAAACACATGGAATGAATTTTTTTCTTTTATCATACAGAACAATTAAATGTGTATTTAGATGTATTTATAGATATCTATATTTATAGATAGTTAAAAGACAGTAATATACTGGGAGATACATAATATTAGGAAGAGAAAGAAAGCTACGGTTTGTCTGGATGGAATTTGCCATGCAGCACCAGAATTACTACTTCACAAGCGCTGCACTTCATTCCCAGGAGGCTAGAGGCAGGCAGTAGGATTGGCTTCGGCAGAGGTGGGCCTCCAAAGGGAGTAGGGGTATTGGGGGGGGGGGGGTATTGTAGGTGTGGCTTAAGGAAACTTGCCAAACAGCACCAGGTATATTAGTGGGTGCTACATGTGCCTAATTTGTGAGGAAAAAGTTATGGAAAAATAGTGTGCCTTATGTGACAAGCCTTCCATAATTGTGGTGAATATGACTTTGTGCACATTTGCGTGAATATGACTTTGTGCACATTTGCAAATAGCCAAGATTGTTGCAAATAAGATGATTGAGTCTAAAATGACTTAATTTAACTTTCATTTTTGATTGGTATATATTTTAGTGTTAGCTACTCAAGTCTCTCACATACATCATCTGGATCTTTCTCGCTCTGTGCCACTGTTCTGTTATTTTAGGATTATAATTTATTTTTATTAGCATTGTATTTATTTATTTATTTTATTGTTTTATGTTTTTTTATTATTTTGTTACTGTTATTATTGGTATTATTGTTAATGTTTTTTAGCCAATTATCATTATTATGTCTCATGCCCCCCCCCTCCAATCCACATCCAGAATGGACAGAAAGCGCCACGTGAAGGAGCGTCTTGGCTACAGAAAGCCCAAGATGGAGGGCTCGCCTCGAGAGCTGGTGGACTTGAGCCTGGAGGATGACACCATGACGGACGAGGAGGTTGGACTCTCCATCGCCGAGGGACTTCATGAGAGGAAACCAGAACTCATAGGTATTTATCCTGTTCGTGATTCCTTTATTTTATTTGTTTCTCTTTTTTCCTGTTCTTTTCTTTTCGTTTTCTAATGTCCATTATAGCTAATTTACGTAAGGGAGAATCCAATTTTTTTCTGTTTTGAATTTCAAGTTGTAATAAAGAGCAGAAAGTGTACATGTGTGGTGTGGGTTTGTAATCTGAGTATATAGTTTGTGTTTATGTGTAGTGGGTGTAGTGTATGTGACACTAGTATGAAATTGTTACCCACAAGATTACGCTCATGGTAACTGAATTTTTTTGGCCAACTAGGTATGTTTTTTATGTCTCATCAGTCTAGTGTTGTTTTTTGATCTTGAGTATGGTCAATTGGGAAAGGGAGATGAACATGTTTAGATTTTGAGATCTGTTTGATGAAGGAAGGAGGGGGCCCTTTGCCGCCGAGTTTCTCTCCCTCCCTTCTCTGTTACAGAGGGAGCCCTTGAAGAAGGATATTTTATTGAAAGCTGTGTAAAGATTGACAAAGTAAGGTACAAAGTTATCCCAGTGTTGTGGAGATATAATGTAAATGGTGTGTTTAAGATGATGTACTTATGCATTGTACACATACCCACAGTGCGAGTGGTGGAGGTCCTAGGACGCGAAAAGGCCCTTGAGCTATACAAAGAGACGCAGAAAGTGGAGCGCGAAGGGGGTCTCATGATCTTGGTAAGTTTCCTGTTTGAAGTTCGTTAGATTTCTCAGCAAATGAGGGTCTCACTTTTTCATTATTCTTCAGTGTATTTTCAGTGTTCTTTACCAGATTTTGTTTATTGATTATGCTTTTATCTTTACTAATGTGTATAGATCTCCTCTATTTGTATTTCCAGCCTCATTTGTCATTTCTTTTACCTCTCTGTGAAATCCTTTTGAACCTTTTGATGATGTTTTTGAGACCTGTTGTCATAGTAAATGTTACAGACTGTTGCAAAAGTTCCATTGACTAAGGGTGCTAACTTTTCAAAGAATTGGTGGATTGAAACTGAATAGAACTTGACCTTTATTATGAATGCAGTTCAACAACCCCATATTTTGATGATTCTGACAATAGGTTGAAGCATATTTATAATACATCAATTTTGATGTCATTGTTAAAAATCTGTTTGAAAATAATTTGTTGATTTATCATTATTTTTAGTTTCATAAATTATTGTACAAATATATATATATATATATATATATATATATATATATATATATATATATATATATGTACATATATATGTGTATATATATATATATGTATTTATTTATTTATTTATTTATTTATTTATTTATTTATATAATAATGATAATGAATATGTTTATATCTATATCTGTATATATCTATATTTATGTCTATCTATCTGTTTATGTATCTCTCTCTCTCTCTCTCTCTCTCTCTCTCTCTCTCTCTCTCCCTCTTTGTCTCTCTCTCTCTCTCTCTCCCTCTCTCTCTCTCTCTCTCTCTCTCTCTCTCTCTCTCTCTCTCTCTCATATATATATATATATATATATATATATATATATATATATATATATATATATATATATATATATATATATATATATATATATATATATATATATATATATATATATATATATATATATATATATATATACATATATATATATATACATATATATATATATATATATATATATATATATATATATATATATATATATATATATATATATATATATATATATATATATATATACATATATATATATAGATATGTATATATATATATATGTATATATATATATATATATATATATATATATATATATATATATATGTCTCTTTACCCCATCTCGTGACTCTCCTCTTCTCCACAGAATGGCTCGAGAAGAAGAACCTCGGGCGGCGTGTACCTGCAGCTACTGAAGAACGTGCCAACAGTGGGCAAGGCGGAACTCACCAAGATCTTCCCACAGGAGGAGTCAACACAGCAGTGGAGAAAGCGCAAGAGAGCGCACCGCAAACGAGAGAGACACGAGTCTAAGCCACAGGGTGAGTAAGCTATTGGTGTTTTTGGGTTGCTTGGTTACTCCTGGTGTTGACTGAGGTCTAGTGTGACTTGAAATTTTAATGATGAGGGGTTTCAGGGAAAGGATAGAGGAAGGGAAGGAGGGAGAGAGGAGAGTTTGTGTATGTGCATGTGCGTATATGTGTGCGGGAATCATATTCATGTTTCCTCTCTATTTTCTTCTTCTTTTTCTTCTTCATATTTTTCCCTCTCCTCCTCCTTCCCCTCCTTTCTTTATGTCCTTCATTCTTCCTTCCTTCCTTTCCCTTCTCCCTCACAGTGCTCTCAAGTATTTTAATCTCAGCCCGTACTGAAAGCCCCTTCTCCCCACAGGTGAGGATGTGAGCGAAGAGGGGCTGCACCTGGGGGGCCTGTTCTCAGATGACCCAGGGGGTGCCAAGTGCCCCGGCTCGACCCCTGTGACCTCCCCACAGCCTTCAGATAATGAGGAGGACCTGGCTGGATCCACGGTGAGTCTAGGGCTGGGAATCAACTTGCTTTAGCCTTTTTCATCAGTGTTATTTGATTTTTGTTTTGTTTTTCTATGAATTTCTTGATAAGCTTTCCAAATTTTTACTCTCAGTAATCAATACGATAAAGTATATAAGATGTTAGGAATAGTAACCTACCATGAAAAAATTAATGGTCATCCACCCTCATTAACCTCTTGGCAATTGGCCGACTGGCGACCTAGGTGGACTGTAAGCCAAGGATAGCGTATTTTTGCTGTGCGCTGTGCCAAGGGCCTTCATTGAGTTCTTAGATCACCCTTTTACTTATACCTCTTCATTTATATGATTTTGTGTTGTACATTGTTTTTTGTATATCGTAACCAGTTTTAAGGCTTTTTTCTTTTGTGCTTTTTTAGTCCAGGCTTTTAAGAAGAGATTTTATCTCTTGCATTGTGTTTATTATAATTATGATAGCTTTGTATAAGAAGGAATTTATATATTTTTTTTTGTTACTTTTTTTTTGACAGCTCCACATAATGATGCATAAAGTCCTGTTACACCAGAGTTGACCATAGTACAAGCTCGCTTTCAGTAGCCATTTGTAAGATTGTTCCGTGCTAGTATGGACATGTCAGTCATTGTCATGCACCCTCCTTCCCATTAGCATCTTTTTTTTAGTGTTCTGTCTGTTTTGGATGCACAGCACATGACTTTCCTGCACTCTTTAGTACACCTTGGTCAAAGCCACAAAGGATCAGGATAAGCCTGTTGTTGGACTAAGGCCAAATATTGACTCTCGGATAAATGTTGCCGCGTTGGTGCAATGAGTTAAGAGGTGCCACAGCTGTGTGACTCCCAGTGTTTGACTCATTCACAAGTGTTACGTATGTGTGATGCTGGTTGTCAATGGCTTGATAAAGTGAAATGGATTAAAGGCAGAAATGTTGAGTATGTATATTTATAGTCATTTATTTATTATCAATGATAAGTAAATGATTGTCATAATTTATTATTGATACTTTATAGGCCATTTATGGTACTCCAAATGAAAATCATTTCAAACTGTAAATCGTGCCCCTCCATTATAAATGATTTGTAACTATCATAGTTTTTTCTGCCCATCACAAGTCTATTTTTAATGGCAAACTATTTTTTCCTGCTGTTCCTCACCAGATCAACCGATTGTCCCCATCGGCACTCACCGCAGAGCCACACTCGCCACACTACGATTCCATGGCCCCCAGTGAGAACCCATTTGCCCCTGCCCCCCCTTCTGATTTCAATGGGAAGTATACGAGTGCCACTGCCGCGCCCACACCCGTCCCCCCCGCAGCCGCCCACCCCCCAGAGAGGCCCACAGAGGTGTATGATGACGACTTCCTGGACATCCATGGCAACGCGGACGAGATGGACCTCTTCTAAGGCTGGCCTCAGAAGCCCGGTGTATTTTTTCCTTTCTATTTTTTTTTAGATATATAATTTTTTCATTATTATTATTGTTTTAAACTTTTTAGGCTTTCCAATATAATTTTTTTTTTTTCTATTTGATAAACTCAACTGTGATGTAAAACCAGTCTTGAGCCTTCCGCATGTTTTCGGAGTCCTTGAAACGTCATAGAAGACAGTGTCCAGTTTTCATTTGGTTTTAGTCAAAAGGCTCAACACTCATTGCCATTGAGCACTAACTGTTATATAAAGCATGTTGAAACAGGTCCCCATAACACATATGTGAGAGGTGCATACTTTTACATGAAAGCTTGCGTATCACACTTACAGATACACTTACAGTTACACTTACAGATACACTTACAGATACACTTACAGATACACTTACAGATACATTTAGATACACTTACAGATACTCTTAAATACACTTACAGTTACACTTACAGATATACTTACAGATATACTTACAGATATACTTACAGATATACTTACACACACACACACACACACACACACACACACACTCACACACACACACACACACACACACACACACACACACACACACACACACACACACACACACACACACATACACACACACACACACACACACACACACACACACACACACACACACACACACACACACACACACACACACATAGATCAGTAGCAATGTTACGACCTCCCAGGCTCCCCCCCCCCCCTTCCCTCCCCCTAGCATCAGCTGCTAAGTTGCAAAGTGCCTGATTGATCATATTATCAATGGACCTACTACATGCCACATTGCCCAAGCTTCTGCGTCATTTAATATACCTTCTGGAAAATGGGTCAAGGTCAGCTGTGGACACTGGAAGGAATGGCAGCCTTGAGAGAGAGAGAGCAAGAGTCGAAGTTGGGGGAGAAAAAGAAACAAACTCTCAAATCTCTATTCTTTAAGTGAGTTACTTCTATATATATATATACTGTGTGTGTGAGGATTTTATTTCACGTTTGTACCCCCTTTGTCCTTTTTTTTTTCTTTCTTTCTTTTTTTTTCAATGTAATTTGCCATGTATATTATCCATATGTTACATATATTCAGGGTTACAGTAATTGTGTAATTAAGGCATATTCATAGGCTATCATCACATGTTTTGTTCTGTAAATAAAATCTTCAGGTCATTACACAAAAGAGAATAAAAGTCATGTTTCTTTTCTATTCAGTGGTTTTCCTTTTTTTTCTTTTGTATATGCATGGTGCTTCGAAGTGTCGACTAGATATTTTATATATTTTTTTATAGGTAGTTTTACATGTTCATCCTTCTCA
>NC_091556.1:746497-753997 GCF_042767895.1 Penaeus vannamei
TGTGTGCGTGTGTGTTGGTGTTGTTATTGTGTGTGTGTTGTTGTTATTGTGTGTGTTGTTGTTGTTGTTGTTGTTATTGTGTGTAAGTTGTTGTGTGCGTGTGTGTGTTTGTGCGTGTGCGTGTGCTTGTGTTGTTGTTGTTATTGTGTGTGTGTTGTTGTTATTGTGTGCGTGTGTGTTGGAGTTGTTGTGTGCGTGTGTGTGTTGGTGTTGTTATTGTGTGTAAGTTGTGTGCGTGTGTGTGTTGGTGTTGTTGTTATTGTGTGTGTGTTGGTGTTGTTGTGTGCGTGTGTGTGTTGTTGTTATTGTGTGTGTGTTGGTGTTATTGTTGTATGGATGTTGTTGTTGATAGTGTTGTTATTGGGAATCAGGATTATTGGTCTTGTTGTCTTATTAGGGTTGTTATTGTTGTCGTTCGTTTTAAGAAGGCTTTTATATTAGATTGCAGGTTATTGTTATTGATATTGTTATCTTGACAATGCTGTTCTTGGGGTAAAGGTTATTGTTCTTGTTCTTGTAATTGGGGTTAAGGTTGTTACTGTTGTTGTTGCTAATGTTTCTTCTTGACAATGTTCGATAATAATGAAAATGATGATAATGATAATGATAACCGTAATGATCAATGATAATAATAACCATGATAATGATAATGATAATACAGAAACTTCAGGTAAAACAACACTGTTCATGGAAAAAATATATAACAATAATGACGACGATAAATGAACAGGCAAGTTAAGCATCTAAGTCGTGGAACGCATTCGGATGAAGGCTAATTAACCAGTCTGTGCAGTTCGGATTAAGGAATACTAAATCACTAAGGCTAAATTGCCTGCCTAATCTATGGACTGTTCAACCTTCCAAGTACAGGATTAATGCTCATTAAGTATCGATCAAAGTGGGAAAGAACACGTATTTCTCTCTATGGAAAAAAAAAGTTTTTCTCTATGGGGTAAAGATTAGAAAAAAAATAATGTTTAGGTTGTGTAGAAATGGCCCTTTTTTTAAATTCTCTGACAAGACTTTTATTGTGCCGGAAACGAAATATATTTATACTCCTATACTCATGTATGAAATATCCTCATATTTACTCCCTAATAGCGCCGACAGAATTCGCAAGATAAAATATTTAGAAAGTGGTTTAGGATGGAAAGAAAATCCTGTGGGGGGATTACGAGCATAAACGAAAGTCCGCAGAGAATCCTATACAAGGATGCGTTGGTACTCAAGAGGAAGTAATTGGCGGTATTATATCAGATTTAAAACGAAAAATCAATGAAACTAGTAAATCGCACATAATTAGTCGGAACACACGATGATAAGCAAATATTTGATCTTGTATCCTGAAAACCAAAAAGGTATCGAGGTAATCACTTTTAAATCCTAACACACAAACACACGTGTGCTCATATGTCTATCTATATATCCTTCTATCTGTTATCTATTTATCTATCTATATATGAATCGCCAGAACACGGTCCATTTTAAATAACATTTCTCCATAACACAACCTGTTTTAAATGACACTTCTCCACAACACAACCCACTGAAATAACTCGTAAATAACCCGTAAAAGATAACATTCCTAGACGACACAACCCGTTAAAAATAACACCTCACATTACAACCCTTTAGAATAACATTCCTCCACAATATAAACCGTTAAAAGGAAATTTGCCCATGACAAAACCTCTCAAAAATAACACTACTACACAACGTAACCCGTTTAAAGAACATTTCTCCACAACACAACCCGTTTAAAGAACATTTCTCCACAACACAACCCGTTTAAAGTACATTTCTCCTCAACACAACCCATAAAAATAAAACTTCTCCCCAACACAACCTGTTTTAAATAACATTTCTTCACAACACAACCCAAATTAACATTTCTCCACAGCGTAACCCATCAAAATAACAATTCTCCACAATACAATCCTTTAAAAAAAAACGTTTCTCCACGACACAACCCGTTAAAAATACCATTTCTCCACAACGCGACCCGCTGAAACAAACTTCCCTCCCTCATGCGAAAGAACCAACACAGCTGATCCAGTGGCCCGCGTGGCTTCAAGTCGAGCAAAGGGATCTGCGGTTCGCGTGCTCACAGATCCGATTACGAAGCACTAAGGCCTAAAGCGGCTTTCTTGCCCCGCGGCTAGCCCCTGCTCGACCGGCTGCCGGGCTGGCCAAGGATACGCGGTTAGTCGCTAAAGTTTTTTTCTTTCTTTTCTCTTGGGTAGGGGGGGGGGGGTAAGGGTAAGGGAAGTTGATGGAGATTGGGGAAGGAGGAATGGGAGGAGGAGGAGAAGGAAGAAAAAGAAGAGGGGGGGAAAGAAGAAGAAGGGAAGGAGGAGAAGAGGAAAAAAATGAGAGAGAAGGAAAGGAGGAGTAGGAAGAAAGGAAAAGAAGAAGAGTAGGAGAAAGAAGAAGAGGAAGAGGAAAGAAGAAAAAGAGGAGGAGAAGGAAAAAGAGGAAGAGGAGGAGGAGAAGAAAGAAGTAGAAGAGGAGGAGGAGGAGAAGAAGACGAAAAAGAAAAGAGAAGAAGAAAGAAGAAGAAGAGGAGGAATAATAATAAGAGGAGGAGGAGGAGGAAAAGAAAGAAGTAGAAGAGGAGGAGGAGGAGAAGACGAAGAAGAAAAGAGGCAGTGGAAATCGAGAATGGATCAAAAGAGGGGGGGGGGGAATTTGTATTACATTCTTTCAATTTCTTCTGTGGCCATCGTAATATTCTTCGAACCTTCATTCAATTTCTTTAAAGGGAAGGAGAAGGGGAACAAGGTAAGCAGTGTTACCTTTGCAATTTACTGAGTGGATAATGGAGTAATTATTTAATGCTTTACTTGATTTCACTCGTCAGGAATGTCAGGAATGGGTTTAGCTGCTCGAGTTTTTTTCTTGCTTAGAGAGAGAGGGGGGGGGAGGGAAAGAGAGAGAGAGAGTGAGAGTAAGAGAGGAAAAGAGTGAGAGTGAGAGTGAGAGTAAGAGAGTGAGAGAATGAGAGAGAGGGAGAGGGAGGGAGGGGGAAGGGAAAGAGAGAGGGTGAGAGTAAGAGAGAGAGAGAGTGAGTGAGAGTGAGAGTAAGAGAGAGAGAGAGAGAGAGAGAGAGAGAGAGAGAGAGAGAGAGAGAGAGACAGAGAGAGAGAGAGAGAGAGAGAGAGAGAGAGAGGGAGAGGGAGAGAGAGAGAGAGAGAGAGAGAGAGAGAGAGAGAGAGAGAGAGAATGAGTGAAAGAAAGAGAACGAGAGAGAGAGAGAGAGAGAATGAAAGAGGGAAAGAGAGAGAAGCAGAGAGAAAGAAATAGATAGAGATAGATAGATAGATAGAGAGAGAGAGAGAGAGAGAAAGAGAGAGGGGATAAAAATCTTCGTTCTATAGTTAATAAATGTAATTTGATTTACATCTGCCGGTCTTCACTCGGGATAGACAAAAAGTGTTTTATTTATATAATTATTAATCATTATTATTATCGTTATCTTTCTTTTTTACGGGAGGCTGGTGCAAGGGAAGAAACGAATTATTTTTTTCATTCTTCGTTTTTTTTTTCTCCGGTTAATTAAATATTCCTTGAAAATCTTTACTGGCCAAGAATGCGGTTGATTTTATAAAGGGTATTTTTTCGTTTTATTTTTTTGGGTTTAGTCAGTGGTTTAAGGAACATTATTTGTTCTTTTTTTTCTCTAGATTCTAGTTGGTCAGGATCACGGTTTTAGTTTCAAATGATTTTCAGTTTATCGTTATCATCATTGTGCTTCTGTGTGTGTGTGTGTGTGGGTGGGGTGGGGGGTAGGGGTGGGGGTTGTCAAGCATTGTATTAAATACATCTGGTGTTAAAAAAAGAAAATAAAAAATAAAATAAATAAAAAAACGAGGTGCATCTCATCTCAAAAACTGACTTTGATATAGAAACCTTTGTATGTTTTATAAGAACAACAATGATAGTAACATTAATAATAACAAAGGCTATAATAGTGATGGTGATGATAATAACGATAATGGCGATAATAACGGTAATGAAGATGATGATAATGGTAATAATAAGAATAGTAATAATGATAATGATGATGATTAGGATAATAATCATAGTAATAATAATGATAATATTATTAATAATGATAATGATAATAATAATGATAAGAGAATTATAGCAATCATGATGCTGATGATGATGACAATAAAAATAATTAAAGATATCTGCAACAAGAATGGCAATGATAGTAGTAGTCGCTGCATTGCTAATATCAACATGGTGAATGGTAATAATAACCACCTCGATATTGAGAACATATCAGCTAATGACAATGTTATACGATTAATGATTTAAATGTTAGTGAAAAGATAAGGACTTTATTACATCAATACTAATAATGTATTACTAACACCTTGTATGATGATATTCAAAATTGATAACATGCTATATGATTATGATAATGATGATAAGGGGAAAGGCGCTACCAGCTGGCAGTTTGAATGATAATATAAAGAGTAACTAGCGTAATGAATAATAACAAAAGAAGAAAATTAACACTAGAACATAATAGAATGACGAGAACACGAGAGGCGAGACAAGAACCAAAGGCATAAAAACGCAAGAACAGGAGAATAAAGTGTAATGAGAATAACACAAGAGCCGAGAGAAGAAGCAATTGACAGGAACACAAGGACCGAGAGAAAAACTAAGGGAATAATAACACACGAACCGTGGAGAGGACATAGACGGAATGAAAATTTCACACGCGCCGCGAGAAGAACCAAAGGAAATGATAACACACGAAGCGAGAAAACCAAAGGCAATAACCATAACATAAGAACCGAGAAGAGAACAAACGGAAAAAAATATCACAAGAACCAAGAAGAGAACGGAATGGGAAGAGAAGCAAAGGGCAATAGCAAGGAGAACAAACGGAAAAAAAAATATCACAAGAACCAAGAAGAGAACAGACTGGCAAGAGAAGCAAAGGGTAATAAGCAAGGAGAATAAACGGAAAAAAATATCACAAGAGCCAAGAAGAGAACGGAATGGCAAGGGAAGCAAAGGGCAATAGCAAGGAGAATAAACGGAAAAAAAAATATCACAAGAACCAAGAAGAGAACAGAATGGCAAGAGAAGCAAAGGGTAATAAGCAAGGAAGACGAAGCGAGAGGCACGAGAGGAGCCCCACCGGCGCTGCTGAAGAGCCCCTCCCAGAAGGACGGCGGTCGTCGCGGCTTCAGCATAACGTAGGTGCTGCTGTTGTAGCTGGGGTTGCCGTGGGCGCTGCCCCCCTGCGTGGCCACACAGGTCACCATGAGGGAGGTCCCCGACGACACCAGGCTGGCGGTGATTGGCAGCTCGAGCCGGGAGGAGGCGCGGGCCAGGTTGCGCTTGAAGAGGGGGCCGAAGTTCGTGACCCACGTCGAGTCCACCTGCGGGAGAGAGAGAGAGGGGGGGAGGGGGCTTTATGAGGGCGGGGAAGCGAGGCCACGCGCTCGTAAACGGGCATGCACGCGCAGGCTGACACGCGTGTACGCATGCACGTAAACGCACACGGATATGTGCTCTTTCTCGTTGCAGCGAGCGCCACCAGAGGATATTTTGAAATGATGGTCTCTATCGACTTTGGTTTAGAGGAATATAAATCATCATCTAACATAAAATATATGATTCAACATAAAGTATATTTCTTCATGCAATAAACGAATGCATAAAAACTTTCATACACGCATACATACATACATACATAGAGACATACATACATACATGCATATATACACACGCACACACACACCATACCAAACTACACACAATCCAACTACTCACCCATACTAAACCCACAAACGAATCATCCACGCATACCATACCACACCACACACCAAACCCAACCATCCACCCACACCATCCACAAACCGAAGCATCCACCCACACCTTCCACACCCCCAAACCCAAGCATCCACCCACACCCCCCACACTCCCAAACCCAACCATCCACACCCCCAAACCCAACCATCCACCCACACCCCCCACACTCCCAAACCCAACCATCCACCCACACCCCCCACACTCCCAAACCCAACCATCCACCCACACATCCCACACTCCCAAACCCAACCATCCACCCACACCCCCCACACTCCCAAACCCAACCATCCACCCACACACCGAAGCATCCACCCACACCCCCCACACTCCCAAACCCAACCATCCACCCACACCACCCACACACCGAAGCATCCACACACACCTCCCATTCATCCACACCTTCCACACACCCAACCATCCACCCACACCTTCCACACCCCCAAACCCAACCATCCACCCACACCCCCCACACCCCCAAACCCAACCATCCACCCACACATCCCACACCATCCACACACCCAAACATCCACCCACACCCCCCACACTCCCAAACCCAACCATCCACCCACACACCGAAGCATCCACCCACACCCCCAAACCCAACCATCCACCCACACACCCCACACCACCCACACACCGAAGCATCCACCCACACCCCCAAACCCAACCATCCACCCACACCCACACACCCAACCATCCACCCACACCATCCACACTCCCAAACCCAACCATCCACCCCCACACCCAACCATCCACCCACACCCCCCAAACCACCCACACACCGAAGCATCCACTTACACCTCCCACACACCCAACCATCCACCCACACCCCCCACACTCCCAAACCCAACCATCCACCCACACCACCCACACACCCAACCATCCACACCCCCAAACCCAACCATCCACCCACACCCCCCACAAACGAATCATCCACTCACACCTCCCATCCATCCACACCATCCACACACCCACACACCTCCCATCCACCCATACACCCCCCACGCCCCCACACCCTACCCCACTTACGCGTCTGCCGTTGATGTACCAGGTAAGCACGGGCGGTGGACTTGCGGGCGGCGAAGAACAGTTGAGGGTGACTATCTGCCCCGACGTGATGTTGTTGAAGTGGGTGCCGGGCCCCGTTCTTATCGTGGGCGGGCCCTCGGGGGCGTCTGGGAGGGGGAGGGGGGTAGTGGGGAGGGGGAGGGGGAGGGGGGGAGGGAGAGAAGGGTGTGGGTGAGATTAGCTGTTCGTTGGGTGTGGTGGTAGATAATAGATATCTGTCTATCATCGTTTAGACAGATAGAAAGTATCTATCTTTTTTTCTTCTCTAGAATAATGTAGAGAAATAGGTATTATATATCTATAATCCTAGAGTAATGTAAATAAATAGATAATATCTATCTATCATCCTAGCGTGATGTAGAGAAATAGATAGCATATATCTATTTTTCTAGAGTATTGTAGATAAATAGACACAAGTAGAAAAAAAGGTATGTATGAGATCGACTCCACATCATCAAATAAATAAAATTAATCAAAAATCTTCACCAGAAACACATCTCTCTCTCTACATCTATCACAGTGAACCCAGTCCATAGATAGATACATTGGCACTTTGAGAGATACATGTTATAATGGATAAATTGAGAATAAATA
>NC_091556.1:756497-758997 GCF_042767895.1 Penaeus vannamei
TCTCTCTCTCTCTCTCTCTCTCTCTCTCTCTCTCTCTCTCTCTCTCTCTCTCTCTCTCTCTCTCTCTCTCTCTCTCTCTCTCTCTCTCTCTTCTGCTCTCTGTCTCTGTCTTTCGCTCTCTCTCTCTATCTCTTATGCTCTCTGTCTCTGTCTTTCGCTCTCTCTCTCTCTCTCTCTCTCTCTCTCTCTCTCTCTCTCTCTCTCCTCTGCTCTCTGTCTTTCGCTCTCTCTCTTTCTCTCTTCTTCTTCTTCTTCTTCTCTCTGTCTCTCTCATTCTCTCTCTCTCCCTCTCTCTCTCTCTCTGTCTGTCTCTCTGGCGCGCGCTCTCTCTCTCTCTTCTTCTTCGTCTCCTCTCTATATCTCATTCTCTCTCTCTCTCTCTTCTTCTTCTTCGTCTCCTCTCTATATCTCATTCTCTCTCTCTCGCTCTCTCTCTCTCTCTCTCTGTCTCTGTTTCTCTCTCTGTCTCTCTCTCTCTCTCACTCACTCACTCACTCTCTCTCTCTCTCTCTCTCTCTCTCTCTCTCTCTCTCTCTCTCTCTCTCTCTCTCTCTCTCTCTCTCTCTCTCTCTCTCTCTCTCTCTCTCTCCCTCCCTCTCTCTCTCTCTTATCACTATTACGAGTGCGTTTCTCCTAACATTAGTTCTCAAACTGATATCAAAACAATTCATGTCTACAATCACCAACCAACACTGCCTTTGCCGCCTGATAAGAATGCTCCACAAACACACAAAGGTACACCCATGCACAACACACATGGTTATTGTATCTTCTGAGGATGGTAATATATTTAGAAGTTATTTTTTTAACATTTAGGAGGATTATGAATTATTTAAATAAATATTTATAAATAAATAAAATAAATATGATGAACCTATAAATTTTATGAATAAAGAATAAATATTATGAATAAAGATTATGAACCTGTTGGGTCTCAATATTTTTTTTTGCTTTCTGGATTTAGTTTTTTTTTTCTCTCACGATTAAGTACTGTGTCATTCTTTGATGATACATTCATAGATAAACATGATATACCAGTCTATTTATCTACCTATACCTACATATAAAATATCTATCTATCTACCTATATCTACATATAAAATATCTATCTATCTACCTATATCTACGTATAAAATATACATACAACGCAACCAACCCAGTCCATACCCACAACCCACCCACACCCTCCTGTTCCCTCACTCACAACCAACCCACAAACCGAATCCAACCCACAGCCAACCCAACCCCCGCCCACAACCCCACACCCACAGCCTCCTGTTCCACTCACTCACAACCAACCCAAAAACCTAAAACCCACACCCACAACCAACCCCAAAAGACACCCACAACCACCCCCGGATGCCACCCACCTCCTCCTGTTCCCTCACTCACAACCAACCCTCACTCACAACCAACCCCAAAAGAGACCCACAACCACCCCCGGATGCTACCCACCCCCTCCTGTTCCCTCACCCGCAACCACCCCCAAAAGACACCCACAACCACCTCCTAATCCCACCCACCCCCTCCTGTCCCCTCACTCACAACCAACCCACAAACCTAAAACCCTCACCCACAACCAACCCCAAAAGGCACCCACAACCAACCCCGGATGCCACCCACCCCTCCTGTTCCCTCACTCACAACCAACCCACAACCAACCCCAAAAGACACCCACAACCCACCCCCTCCTGTTCCCTCACTCACAACCAACCCACAACCAACCCCAAAAGACACCCACAACCCACCCCTCCTGTTCCCTCACTCACAACCAACCCACAACCAACCCCAAAAGACACCCACAACCCACCCCCTCCTGTTCCCTCACCCACAACCAACCCTCACACCTACAAAGCCACAACTACAACCAACCCCAAAAGCCACCCACAACCCTCCCATCCCCTCCTATTCCCTCACCCACAACCACCCCCATCCCCTCTTGTTCCCACATCCACAACCAACCCCAAAGACACCCACAAGCCCCCACCCCCTCCTGTTCCCTCACTCACAACCCCCCCCCCCCCCCCTGTTCCCACCCCCACAACCCCCCACCCCCCTGTCCCCCCTCACCAACCCCCCCCCAACCCCCCTGTCCCCCCCTCACTCACATATGACCGTCATGTTCGCCTGCTGGAACTCTGTCCTGAAGTTCATGTCCGCCATCACCTCACACTTGTAGACTCCGGCGCTGGCCAACCCCACTCGCTCCAGCACCACCACCTCATGGCCGTTGGTGCCGTATAACTGGGGGAGGAAAGAGGGAGAGAGGGAGATGAGCGTGTGGGCGTGGGTATGCGGTGGGTGTGGAGGGTGAGAAGTGAGGGTATGCGGTGGGTGTGGAGGGTGAGAAGTGAGGGTATGTAGTGGGAATGTAGGGTGAGGAATGAGAATGTTTGGGTGTGGGTATGTGGTGGGTATGTAGGGTGAGAAGTGAGGGGGTTTGAGTGTGGGTATGTAGGGTGAGAAATGAAAGGATTTGAGTGTGGGTATGTGGTGGGTA
>NC_091556.1:766497-768997 GCF_042767895.1 Penaeus vannamei
TATACATATTTATGTACCTATATATGTATCTATCTATATCGTTATCTATATATCTCTCTATATACATATCTATATCTATGTATGTATACATATTTATGTATGTCTCTCTCTCTCTCTCTCCCTCTCTCTCTCTCTCTCTCCCTCTCCCTCTCTCTCTCTCTCTATATATATATATATATATATATATATATATATATAAATATATATATATATCTATTTATATATATATATATACATATATATATATATATATATATATATATATATATATATATACAGATATGTATATATATATATATATATATATATATATTTTTATATATATATATATATATATATTCGTATATATATATGTGTGTGTGTGTGTGTGTGTGTGTGTGTGTGTGTGTGTGTGTGTGTGTGTGTGTGTATACATACATATATATATGTATCTATCTATCTATCTATCTATCTATCTATCTATCTATCTATCTATCTATCTATCTATCTATCTATCTATCTATCTATCTATCTATCTATATCTATATATCTATATCTATCTATCTATCTATCTATCTATCTATCTATCTATCTATCTATCTATCTATCTATATATATATATATATATATATATATATATATATATATATATATATATATATATATATATATATATATATATATATATATATATATATGAATGTATCGATGTAAATCAAACCAGAGTGAGCACATATCTAGCACCATTGCTGCTTTTTTGTAACCATCATTGCATATATCATAAAAAACGCTATATACACAAACTGTACATAGACATTAATTTCGTCTTAACATTATCCACTTTTTATCCATGCAGCCCTTCTGTCTCCACAGGGATTAAAAAGGAAGATAAAAAAATAAGCAAAAACTGGCCAAAATATGCCATCCTTTCCAAAGTTCCACCGAAAGAACGCCAGGAAGGGGACACATTACCAAAAGATGTGTTTATTTATCTATCTGTTTACATCTTTATCTATCTATCTTTCCATCTCTCTCTCTCTCTTTTTCTTTTTCTCTCCCTCCCACCCTCCTTCATTCTCACACCGTAATAGAGACATATCCACCCCACTCAACGCCATTTTATCCACGCTACTTCTCCTATTCACGCCTATCATTCCCCTACATTTGAAATATAAAAAGAAAAGGAGAGAGAAAAAGAGGAAAAAAAATTACTTCTTCCCTCTCCCCTTTCATTCTCCTACCTCTTATCGGTGCAAATACAAGATGAATATTTGAAGAAAAAATAAGAAAAAGAAACTAATTTCTATGCGCTTTTCCTTCCCCATTTCCCTATTCCTTAACACTACACATCTAATTTGAATGAAAAATAAAAATAAAAAAAGGCAATTTCTATGAACCTCTTCTCTCCCTCTCTCACTTTTCGCTCCCGCTACAAATATAGGAAAAATAACAATAAAAAAAAGGTAATTTCTATGACCTCCTCTCCCCTCCTGCCCCTCCCCCGCCCCCCTCTTACCGCATCGGCACCGAGGGAGTGACAGGTAGGGGGAAGACGCCCCTTAAAGACGCGCTGTGGGTGCAGAAAGGGCGTGGGGTGAGGGACCCTTATCGGCGAAGGGGGCGCAGGAGGGGGGGGGGAGCCGATGCAGCCGCCACTGTCACTCAACGTTGGAGAAGGGAGGAAGGAAGGTGGGGGGGGGGAGGGGGCGTAAGGGTGGGGGAGGGAGGTGTAGTTTGTAATTGGGTGTGATTGATATAATCACATCAAGGGCGATTAATGAGAGAAATAATATGGAAGATGAGGACGGAAATTGAAAGGGAATCAAATACCATCATATTCTTCGAGCAATGGTTCCCACAAGCAGGGTCCGAGTTATGCTTAAAAATCAATAGTCCCGTTTTTTTCCTTAGATAAATTAAGCAAATTAGCATAAAAATATATTGTACATTATTAAATCTTACGAAAAATACAACAAAAACACATGCCTGAAGTTCCCTGTGTAGTTGTAGCAGCTACACTTCTCGTCTGTTTCCCTGAGAGACCAAGGTGTTGTGGCTCGAAACCCGAATAAATGATTCAGTGAACTGCTTCTTCGTGTTTTTTTTTCGGATTTTCGCTTTTATTCTTCGAGTGAATCTAAAAGTTCTTCGTCAAGGCTTGTGACACGGTGAACTGGAGGTCATTCTAATACCAGGATGAACAAATTTTCGACCTGGTTTATGATCTTCAGTGACCTATGGCTTGGGATCCTGCGGGGAGAGGCATTCGATGTCGACTGATCCTTTTCCGACACGATATATCATGCCTTGGGTAGGATTCGAAACGCCAACTTAGCGATTTTAATAGTATTTCAGCGCGTTTATGCACGTATGTATCTATTCACTTATACATGGGCTGCCGAAAGCATGCGAGTCATTCTTCGGAACAGCAACCAACGCAAAAGAACTGACATAATTCGATGAACACTTTTTTTTTGCTGTTATTCTAGCAAGTCAGCGCTTTTGCAGTGCTCTTCGGAAG
>NC_091556.1:773997-776497 GCF_042767895.1 Penaeus vannamei
TATCTATAAATTTATTTGCGTACCTATTATTGTTTTCTAATCCATATGTTTATTCATGGATTTATTTATCTATTTAGTACCATCATTATTGTTATCAATTTCATTAATATTATTGTTATTATTATCATCATTATTGTTATTATTATCGTTATCATTAATATTATCATTATTATCATTATTATCATTATTATCATTCTCATTCTCATTATTATTATCATCATCATTACCATTATTACTATCCTTATTTCTTTTTTCTTCCTTTGGGAAAAACTGAATTTCAAAACCCTTATCCGATCATTTCAGACATTATACCCGCATAAGCGAACCCGCCGGAAACGTACATAAACATATATGAACGGATACCGGTAAGAAAGCCAGATTTTTGTTACGATTTCCTAATCACAGTTTTTTTTCCTTATATAATATTCATAAATCTGATCTAATCCTCATTATCTAATCACTCGAAACTGTAAAGAAAAGAGGGAAAAAATAGAAGTAATATGAATAAACATAAATTAAAAGGTACGGATCCGTAGAAAACGTAGAAAATATATTGAGGTTCGTATATAACTTTCCAAGAACTTAGATGAACGCTTGAAAACATGAAGAGGGGAAGGTAATGCAGTATAAAGAACTTATAAGATAAATATCCTTCCTTATTATATATATATATATATATATATATATATATATATATATATATATATATATATATATATATATATATAGAGAGAGAGAGAGAGAGAGAGAGAGAGAGAGAGAGAGAGAGAGAGAGAGAGGGAGAGAGGGAGAGAGAGAGAGACAGACAGACAGAGACAGAGAGAGAGAGAGAGAGAGAGAGAGTGAAAGAGAAAGAGAGAAAGAGAGAAAGAGAGACAGAGAGACAGAGAAACAGACAGACAGACAGACAGACAGACAGACAGAGAGAAAGAAAGATAGATAGACAAATAGATAAATATATAGCTAGGAATCCAAACAAACAAGCACAAACGTCCAGGACACCCAAGGACACCAACAAACAAACAAACAAACAAACGCACGAACCACGAACGCACGCCGCATGAACCTGTACCTAAAGACCGGATCCCAAAAGAGCAGTCACAGATAGGAACGACAGAGCGGGGGCCGGGGGGGGGGAGGCGGGAGATGACTCAGGTGAGGCAGTGAGCAGCGTGATAGGTGTTTGGGTGAGGAAAATAGGGTGAGGAAATAGGACGAGGAAAATAGCACAAAGGAAATAAGATGAGGAAATGGGACGAAGGAAAATAGGATGAGGAAATAGGACAATAAATATAGGGTGAGGAAATAGGACAATGAAAATAGGGCGAAGGAAAATAGGATGAAGGAAAATAGGGCGAAGAAAAATAGGGTAATTCAAATAGGGGTAAAGCGAGAGAAGAAGAAGAGGGGGAAGTACGGGGAGAGGGAGAAAGAGGTAGACAATGAAAAAGGGAGACAGAGAAAAGTAGGGGAAAGAGAGAAATAGGGAGACAGGAAAATTGGGGAAAGAAGGAAATAGGGAGAGAGTGGAAAATTAGGAAGAGAGGGGAGAGGACACATAGGATGCAGAGAGGAGAGGGAAATTGAAGGAAGAGAGAAATAGGTATTATGGTGAGGAAAAAAGGACGGGAAGGGAAGTAGGATGAGAGAGGAAAATTGGGGGAGAGAAAGAGAAATGGAAGGGACGGGGGGAAATGAGGAGGGGAGGGAAATAGAAAGAAGGAAAAGGGAAATGAGGAGAGAGAAAGAAAAAAAAATGTTAGAATGAGGAATGTGGGATAAGGAATCAAGATTTCCTCTTTCTCCTCCTTCGTCCTCCCTTCATTTACTCTCCCTCCGCCTCCTCCCTTCCGATCTCTCTCCCTCTCGTTCCTTCCGTATGTTCTTCCTCCTCTTAATTCTTCCCCTACTTCCCCATTCAATTTCTCTTTCCTCTTTCCTCTTCCTTCCTACTCCTCCCTTTATTTCTCTCTCATTTCCTCCATCTCTCTCTTCCCTTCCTTCCATTCCACAACCCATTACCCTACCCTCTCTCTCTCTCTTTCTCTCTCTCTCGCTCTCTCTCTCTCTCTCTCTCATGCTCTCTCGATCTCGCTCTCTCCCTGTCTCTATCTCCCGCTCTCCCTCTCCCTCTCTCTCACACTCTCTCTCTCTCTCTCTCTCTCTCTCTCTCTCTCTCTCTCTCTCTCTCCCCCCCCCCCCCATGGATCGGACGCCCTCGAGCGCCGGCGACGGGCACCGGCAGCCAGCGAGCGGGCGGGCACGGGCGTGCGGGCGGCGCCTCCCCGCCTCTCCTCGGGCGCGGGCGGGCCGAGCCTGAGGGCCGGGGATGAAAGGAGACTTGAGCACGCATACAAAACGCGGCCAGTTAACGAGTCGGGGCTTTTCAACGACCTTTACACACCTGGCTCTCCTGGCGCCGCCAATTACGGGCAGATGACTGGATAATGGCCCTTGCGCGGGGGGGGGGGGTGGGGGGGGGAGGGGTGGGGGGGAAGGG
>NC_091556.1:781497-791497 GCF_042767895.1 Penaeus vannamei
TAAATATAGCGAATTCAATCCCCTTTATTCCGTATCTCAAAAGACCAGCAAGGGGAATCCAATTGCCTTTGGGGTTTTGGAATCATAGATTATGTCATCTATTGTTTTATGTTTGGTCTTTTTTATGTTTTTTTTCTAAGGGTTTCTATCTCTCTATCTTTTCTATTTTTTGCTTTTGTTTTTCCTGTTTAATCATTTTTTCGTCTTCTTCTTTATCGTCCTATTTTTGGTATTGTTGTTTTATCTTTATTGCTAATAAGAACTATCAAGATAATAAAATCATAGATATAATTGATATAATTGATATTGTTATCATTACTTTTGTTATTATTTCCATTGTTATTATAATTATAACTGCTTTTGTTATAATTATGAGTATGATTATTATTACTATTCCGTTTCTTCATATCATTATCATTATCATTATCATTACTATTATTGTTATCATTACTATGATAATCACCCTCAGCATTATCATTACATCATATTGTTATTATCATTATTATCATTATCATTATTATTATTATTATTGTCATTATCATTACCATTACTATTATCATTATTGCCATTATTACTTTTATTACTATTATCATTATTACTACTATCATCATTATCATCATCATTATCATTATCATTCTTATTATCATTATTGCTGTTGTTATTACTATTATCATTGTCGTTATCATTATCAATACTATTAATACTATCAAACACTATTGTATTACCATTATCATTATCATCACCATCATCATTATCAATATACCTAGTACTACCAATACTGTTATCATCACTATGCTTATTCATCTATTTCTTCTATCATCTCCTCCTTTTCCTTCCATTCATAATCCTTTGTGATCTGAATTAAATCTATGACATGTATCATGCACCACAAACACGTATTATTCCTATTATTGTTATTATTATTATTATTATTATTATTATTATTATTATTATTATCTTACCATTATTCTCATCTCCCTCTTATGTTTATCTCTCATGATTTTTTCTTATCTTTTTATCACATCATTCCAATTCTTTTTCTTTTTCTTTTCTTATCTTATCATGTTACTATCTTTATCTTATTCTTACCTGCCTATCTTATTATTCTTATTCTTATTCATATTATTTTCATCATTCTTATTCTTATTATCCTATCATATTCTTGTCTTTTTATTTTCCTCTTATCTTGTCTTTCTTATTCTTATCTCCCTATCGCATTATTTCAATCTTATTCATATTTTCCTAACATACCATTCTTGTATTTTTTCTAATCTTCCCATTTTATTATTCTCTTCTTATTCTCTATCATTTCAAATTATTCTTATCTCCCCATCATATTTTCCTTTTATTCTTATCTTCCTTTCACATCATTCATATCTTACTATCTTATCATGTACATTCTTATTCTTATTTTCCTGTTTTATCTTCCTATTTTATCATCCTCATTCTTATTCTTATCCTCCTGTTTTATCTTTCTATCTACTTCTTATCTTCCTATTTTATCTTTCTATCTTATCATCCTCATTCTTATTCTTATCCTCCTGTTTTATCTTTCTATCTTCTTATTCTTATCTTCCTGTTTTATCTTCCTATCTTATCATGTTCATTCTTATTCTAACTTCCTGTTTTATCTTCCTATCTTATCATCCTCATTTTTATTCTTATCCTCCTATTTTATCTTTCTCTCTTCCTATTCTTATCCTCCACTCGACCTAGGTTTCCAAAGCCATAGACAACAAGCTTATTGAATCAATGTTTAATCCTGACGGCGAGAAGGTCAGAGGGAAATCGTGGAGATCTCGTTCCGGTTTCCCAAGGATGATTTTACGGATTTTTGCTCGTGAGAATAAATTTAATACCTCTCGTCTGATCTTGGAGAGTAAAAATTTGGTTAGATAAATAGGGAAGTGAATATTTGGTTAGATAAACGGGAGGGAAAATATTTGATAAGATAAACAGAGAGAGTAAATATTTGATTAGATAAACAAAGAAAATTTTTATTAGATAAACAAGAGAGTAAAAATTTGGTTAGATAAACAGGGAAGTGAATATTTGGTTAGATAAACGGGAGGGAAAATATTTGATAAGATAAACACGAGAGGAAATATTTGATTAGATAAACAAGAGAGTAAATATTTGATTAGATAAACATGAGAGTAAAAATGTAATGCGATAAACTAGAGAGTAAATATTTGATTAGATAAACAGGGAAGTGAATATTGGGTTAGATAAACGGGAGGGAAAATATTTGATAAGATAAACAAAGAGAGTAAAAATTTGATAAGGTAAACAAGAGAGTAAATATTTGATTAGATAAATAGGAAAGTGAATATTTGGTTAGATAAACGGGAGAGAAAATATTTGATAAGATAAACAGAGAGTAAATATTTGATTAAATAAATAAGGGAGTAAAAATGTAATGCGATAAAATGGGGATTAAATATTAGATTAGATTAACAGGGAAGTAAATACTTAATGGGATGAATGGGGGAGAAAATGTTTGATTAGATAAACAAGAGAGTAAAAATGTAATGCGATAAATTGGAGACTAAATATTTGTCTAGATAAACAGGAGAGAAAATGTTAGATAGATAAAAAAGAGAGTAAATATTTGATGAGAAAACAGATAGACACACTGAGAGAAAGAGAGAGAGAGAGAGAGAGAGAGAGAGAGAGAGAGAGAGAGAGAGAGAGAGAGAGAGAGAGAGAGAGAGAGAGAAAAGAGAGAAGGAAAAGAAAATAGAGAGAGAGGGGGAAAGAAAGAAAGAAAAAGAAAAAAAAAGACACACAACCAGAGAAAACCAAAGAAAGAAAAAAAAAAGTAGAGGGAAAGAGAGAAGTAAATAGAGAGAGGAAACGGAAGAGGGGATAAAAGTAAATTAGGATAATTATTTCCTTCCCCTTCCCCCTTCCCCCTCCTCGCCCCTCTCTTGATCAAGGGCGTCCATACAGACCCTAATCCTCCTTTGTAATCCCTCGATCAGCTGGTTCCTACCTCGTCACGAACTCAAGGAAGAAGAATAAGAAAATGAATAATAATAATAATAATAATGATAATGATAATAACAATACTAATAATAATGATAATAATAATAATGATAATAATAATAATAATAATAATAATAATAATAATAAGATGATGATGATGATGATGATGATGATGATGATGATGATGATGATGATGATGATGATGATGATGATGATGATGATGATGATGATGATGATGATGAAGAAGAAGAAGAAGAAAAGAAAAGGAAGAAGAAGAAGAAGAAGAAGATGATGAAGAAGAAGATGAAGAAGAAGAAGAAGAAGAAGATGATGAAGAAGAAGAAGAAGAAGATGATGATGATGAAGAGGAGGATGAAGAAAAAGAAGAAGAAAAAAAAGAAAAAGAAAAAAGAAAAAGAAGATGATTAAGAAGAAGAAGAAGAAGAAGATGAAGAATAATAATAATAAGAGGAAGAAGAAGAAGAAGGAAAAAGAAAGAAACAAGAAAAAAAAGATGAAAAAACATGAAGTTAGGCTAAGAAGATGTTGAAACAGAAGAAGAAGAAAAACAGGAAAAAAAAGGATTGAAATTAGCCGGAGAAGAAGTGGAAGACGAAGAAAAATGAAAAGATAAAAGAATTATGATTAGGCAAAGAAGAAGAAATTTAAAATATACAAAAGGATTGAAATTAGATGAAGGATAAGAAGAATAAAAAGAAAATATTTTGAAAAACAGAATTAGGAGAAGAAGATGGAGAAAAAAAAGGATTCAAAATAAGCGAAAGAAAAATAAAGAAGAACAAAGAAGATAAAGTAATGAAGTTTGACGAAGGATAATAATAACGACAATAATAATAACGATAATGAGAACAACAGACAAATAAAGAATTGAAATTAGGCGAATGAGAAAAACTGGAAGACGAAAAAAATGAAAAGATAAGAAAGGGATTAAATTTAAGCGAAGGAGAAGAACAGGAAGAATAACAAAAAAGTAAAAAAAAAAGAAAGAGTTAAACTTAGGCGTTGGAAAATTATAAGAAAAAAATAAGAAAAGAAACAAAATTAGGCGAAGGAGAAGAAACAGAAGACGAAGAAAGAAGGGAAAAAAAGAAAATACCATAAAGAGAGAGACAGAGAGAAAGAGAGCGAAAGAGAGAAATAGAGAGAGAGAGAGAGAAAGAGAGAGAGAGAGAGAGAGAGAGAGAGAGAGAGAGAGAGAGAGAGAGAGAGAGAGAGAGAGAGAGAGAGAGAAAACGAACAAAAATGAAAATGATAATAATAATAAAACGGATAACGATAATAATGATAAAAGCGAACCCGAGCACCGGCGTCGCCTTCTTATCCTATCTATGAAAAACTGGAGATCCTGACGCGCCCAAATAAGGGTTTATTTATTTATTTTATTTATTTATTTTATCTTTATTTTTGTTTATTTAATATATTTATTTTATTTATTTATTTTATTTATTTATTTATTTTATTTATTTATTTTATTTATTTATTTTATTTATTTTATTTATTTTATTTATTTATTTTATTTTATTTATTTATTTATTTTATTTATTTATTGTTTATTTATTTATTTTATTTATTTATTGTTTATTTATTTATTTTATCCCTGCTGTCTTCCGGCGCAGGGTTCTCAGGGGCGCTCGTCAGTGCCAAAAGTGCCAGTGATATTCCATTTCAAGTTGGGCATTCGAGTGCCAGCCCATTGGAGGGTGACCTCGGTGCCCAGAGAGCCAGTGATCTCCCTCGGGAAACTGGGTATTCGAGTGCCAGCCACATGGAGGGTGACCCCGGTGCCAAAAGTGCTTAGGGTCTACCTTGGAGTATTGGGTGTTCGAGGCCCAGCCCATTGAAGGGTGACCTCGGTGCATCTCGAGCGTCACCTCTGAGAATGCCAAGAGTGCCAGGGGGTCACATTTAGACTTCATGGGCTGACTAGACGGTCGCCGAACGTAATGGCGGATAAAAGTTGTAATTTAATATCTCGGGAATCGATATGTCGCTGTTGTTGCCGTCTTGGTGAACTAAATATATTTGAACACCAAAGGGAATACCATTAGATCTTATCTCAGTTGCTTGCTCTCTAAACAAACTCATCTGATGGTATTATCATATTTCGTTTCAAAATATGTCGTCAGGTGCACAAAATACATCCGCACACACGCACACATTCACACAAACGCACTCAAACACACACACACACACACACACTCACAAACACACACTCACAAACACTCATACACACACACACACTCACTCACACACACACAAACACTCACACACACACTCACAAACACACACACACACGCACACATTCACACACACACACACACAAACACACACACGCACAAACACACACACTCACACACACAAACATTTATTTATGCTTTTATGAAATAAATAATCTCTTCTAGTGCCTTTCCGCAAGATCAGGCCAGAAGCCACGCCTTCCTTCCAAGAATATGATTGGCTGATCTACGGCGTTCGGGTCGCTGTCAACTTACTCTAAAAATAGTTTATAGTCTATAATCAGGTCAGCCCTCTCGTGTGATAATGATAGAAATCATACGAAGCTTGATGGTTTTAAATCGCTGACGGTGTAAAGAGGATTCCAAATAGAATAGAACATGAAACGCATCTCGATTTAAGTCGAAGTCGAAGTCAAGGAGAATATCGTGTTTCTCCGTTCTAAAGCAAGTCAGCTAAAAATGGGGAAATAAACTATTCAGTTATATCATTAGTTTGTGATGCGTTCGTAGACTCTGAAGCATTCAAAAGCCGGCAGTCTGTTAGGAAAGAAAAGGCGCCAATTCATATAAACGAGAAGCCAGACGTAACGGTCCTTGTAAACCAGTCTTTTAAAATAAGCGTTTTGATTAAATCTGTCAAAAACAAAGGAACTTTTTAATATCATTAACCAATTTATCTGAAGAAATATAAAGTAGCGACCAGTCTTTTGCAAAGATTATTTTTTAATCAATCAAACAAATTATGTGTCTTCTGTTAACCAATCAGCTGCGAGGGATATTTTGAGCCAACCAATCAGCCGCAAGGAACATTCTCAACAGCCAATCAATTTAAAAAGACCGCGCTTCGGATCAACCAATCAGCCGCAAGGAACATTCTCAACAGCCAATCAATTCAAAAAGACCGCGCTTCGGATCAACCAATCAGCCGCAAGGAACATTCTCGACAGCCAATCAATTCAAAAAGACCGCGCTTCGGGTCAACCAATCAACAGCGAGAACAGCTCCTTATCTCAGCGACATCCACGACCGATTGAAGAAATACTCATAAAACTTTAACCAACATAAATAAAAACACAAATATATCTTACCTGCCTGAAGTAAGATAATGACGAGGAGGAGAAACGGACTCTGCTTTTTCATCTTGGGTTAGTTTGGATCCACGTGAAGGAGAGACAGCTTGGCTTTCTCGTTTTCTTGGCGCTTCTCGAAGGTTCTCGAAGGTTCTCGAAGGTTCTCGAAGGTTCTCGAAGGTTCTCGAAGGTTCTCGAAGGTTCCCTCTGGTAGACGGCACCTGGAGATATTCAATTAGGTTTTAAGTAAGGAGTGTGTGTATATATGTGCACACACACACACACACACACACGAATACGAACACACACACACACACGCACACATACTGCTAATGATAATAACGATGTCATATGCATGCACCATTTATCTAATTATATATATATATATATATATATATATATATATATATATATATATATATATATATATATATATATATGTATGTATGTATGTATGTATGTATGTATGTATGTATGTATGTATGTATGTATGCATATATGTATGTCTCACTGTCTACTTTAGCATATATGTATAACTGTAATAGTGATACTAATGGTAAAGATAATATTCGCTAATGATTATGATAAAGATGATAATAATAATGATAATAGTAATCATCATGATAACAATGATAATGATAATGATGATAATAATGATAACAAAGATGGTGATGATAAAAGTAATAATGAAAATGATAATGATAATAAAAATCTCAATAATAAAAAATTACAATTATATCAATAACAAAAATAATATCAATAATAATAAAAGTGCAAATAATACTGATAGTAATGATAATAATAATAACAATAATAACAATGACAAAAAATAACAAAAATCTAATAGTTATACGAAAAGTAAAGATAATGATAATAGTAACAGTATTAATAGCAATGATGATATGATAATGATAATAACAACAACAATAATAGTAATGATAATAATAATAATAAAGATAATAATGATAATGATGATGATAATGATAATAATGATGATAATAATATTAATGATGGTGATGATGATAATAATAATGATGATGATAATAATAATGATAATGATAATGAAAATATTAATGATAATGATAATGAAAATATTAATGATAATAATAATGACAACAATAACGATATCGATAGCGATACGGACGGCCCCCCCGCCCCCCCCCCCCCCGCAGCGGCATCAGAGCCAATTAACCCCTTTCAAGCCGAGGCAGGAAAGGGTTAAGCCCCGCGCGACCTCGGGTCAATTAAGGGCCCCAGGAAAGGGTTAAATGGCCAGGGGTCATCGGCCGTACGTTAACCGCAGGAAACCGCTTATCCCCGACAACGGCCACCCCGCCCGCAGCGACCACCCCGCCTTTGTCCGGCCGAAGGGTGGGGGGTGGTGGTGGTTGGGGGGTGGGGGGCAGGGGTATGGAGGGGCGCCCTGGGAGTCGGGGTTCCGGAGAGTCGTATGTGTGTAATATAGGCATACACACGCACATACGCACACACGTACATCTACACACACACATACACGCACACACACGCACACACACAAGCACACACACACACACACACACACACGCACACACACACACACACACACATTCATACATCCACACATACATTCAAACACACACAAATGAGCGTTTGCGTCAAGTCCCTCCTTCGCCAACCCTCCTCCGCTGCCCGACCCGGAAACACAAAAGCAAAAAGCCGTTTGGAGAGAGAGAAACCGGAGAAAAAAAAACGCCTCGATAGATCTCCTCGACAAAGTCCTTTATTTAAAAAAAAGAGAAAGAGGATAAAGGAACAAGACAAAAGAGCGGATACGAATCCCAATTAAGCGAAAGAGGTGAAGGGAAACACGAGATAAAGGACGATTTTTTTTGCGAAGAGGGAGGCCCGTAAGCGGCGCCGAGTCCCAGGGAGAGAAACCCGCCGGCAACGGACAGCGGGAAACGGCGGATAAAAAGGAATAAAAATCCTGCGGTTAATTGACACCGCTTTATCTCTATCTCTATCTGTATCTGTATCTTTTCCAGTAACTTTGACGTTTCATCTGTATTTCTCTAGAGATATACTTCGGTATCGTACATAAGCTCAGAATGAGAAATATACTATCTAAATAATGATTTAATTAGTCTTACTTTTAGTCAACAACGGAACCTAAATAGTCTTTTAAAGGGACAACAACGATAACGAACCATTTCGAAAAGAGAAAAAGGGAATAGAAAAAAAGAAATAAAAGACAGATACGTGAAAATTAAGAGCTATGCATTTTGCACTCCAGCACGACACTGCAAAAACCTCATTAAATGTACATCAAATCAAAACAATCTGAATAAAGACGAAGAAAAAAAAAATTCGGTTGATTATTGCAAAGAAAACGATCGCGAAAAAAGATAAAATAGAGCGAAAAAAGAAAATCCTTTGATTATGTCTTACAATAATTTTAATGCTGGCTTTGAAATCTAAGTAAAAAATTGCATACCAGATATATATATATATAGCTGGTGATGCTTGCCTGGAAAGCGGTCAACACACACACATATATATGTTTGTGTATATATATATGTATATGTATATATATATATATATATATATGTATATATATATATATATATATATATATATATATATATATATATATATATATATATATATATATATATATATATATATATATATATATATATATATATATATATATATATACATATATATATATATACACACACATATATATATATATATATATATATATATATATATATATATATATATATATATATATATATATATATATATATATATATATACGTATGTATGTATATGTATATGTATGTATATATAATGTATCTATAAAAATAAATGTATATTCATAACACATTGTGTTGTGTGTGTGTATGTATGTATACGTACACACCTACACACACATACACACACACACATATGGGTACGTGTATACAATGCCTTAACCACCTGTCTGTCTTCCTAAGAACAGCAACGCCTTTCAAATCCTAAATCCCCGAGGACCTTCTTGACCCGGAATCTAACCACGACGAAATATACGACATACAACACGACATACATCACCTCGAGCCTGAGATATATCCCTAGATATATCACCAAATCTATCAGATATATCGGGTAAAGGATATATGTTTTTGTTCACTAATACACTACGCTTGTCTCTGTTCATATGCTTTAGCACGAGTATGTCCCCGCCATATATCAGGAAATATATTTCGAGTCTGTTTGCAAATTACAACAATAAATGATATATCACAGTAAGTTAGTGACAGACAAGGACAAAGTTTTGTTTGGAAAGAAGGATGTGAAAGGGGAAGAAAGAGAGGAAGAGAGAAAAAGGAGAAGGAGGATGAGGAGGGGAAGAAGAAGACGAAAAAGAGGAAGAAGAAGGAGAAGGAGGAAAGGAGAAGAAATAGAAAAAGAAGAAGAAGAAGAAGGAGGAGGAGGAAGAGGAGAAGAAATAGAAAAAAAGAAGAATAAGAAGACGCAGAACCTAAACACAGAGAAAAAAAGAAAGGAAGAAATAAAGGAAAAGAAAATAATTTTCCATCGCTATCAAATTACCTATTTGAATTAACTCATTAACGACCGTAATTGTCTCCCCATTACTCGTCACTAAATACCACAATAATATCAACAATTAAGCTGTAATATTCAACACAACAAATG
>NC_091556.1:808997-811497 GCF_042767895.1 Penaeus vannamei
TCATCCCCGAACTCTCTACCTCATCCACGAACCAGGAGACTCGACCACGAACTTTCTACATCAACCACGAACCAGGAGACTCAACCACGATCTCTCCACCTCAACCACGAACCAGGAGACTCAAACCACGAACTCTCCACCTCAACCACGAACCAGGAGACTCGACCACGAACTCTCCACCTCAACCACGAACTCTCCACCTCAACCACGAACCAGGCTACTCAACTAAGACCCATTTAACTCAGCCGAGACCCACCCAACCACGAACCAGGCGACACACTAGAACCAGGAGACTCAACCACGAACCATTTAACTCAACCACGAACCAGGAGACTCAAACCACGAACTCTCCACCCCAACCACGAACCAGGAGACTCAACCACGAACTCTCCACCTCAACCACGAACCAGGAGACTCAAACCACGAACTCTCCACCCCAACCGCGAACCAGGAGACTCAACCACGAACTCTCCACCTCAACCACGAACCAGGAGACTCAACCACGAACTCTCCACCTCAACCACGAACTCTCCACCTCAACCACGAACCAGACGACACACTAGAACCAGGAGACTCAACCACGAACTCTCCACCCCAACCGCGAACTTTCTACCTCAACCACGAACCAGGAGACTCAACCACGAACTTTCTAACTCAACCACGAACTCTCCACCTCAACCACGAACAAGGAGACTCAAACCACGAACCAGGAGACTCAACCACGACCTCTCCACCCCAACCGCGAACTTTCTACCTCAACCACGAACCAGGAGACTCAACCACGAACTTTTTACCTCAACCACGAACTCTCCACCCCAACCACGGACTCTCCACCCCAACCGCGAGCCAGGCGACACCGAGCCCCTGCAGAAGGACGGACGGCCGGAACCCCCGAGCATTTCCGAAAGAAACGTTCCGAACGCCACGGCAGGGAACGTAATTATGGCCGTCACTTGAACGGCAAGGGAATTTAATGGCGGCCGTACTGAGGGGCTGCGCGTGATTGACAGCCAGAAATGAACGATTAAATGATTGCGCTGTAGCCTCGGGCGGTCCGGGTGGGGGGGGGGGGTGGCGAGGGCGATACGGAGGCTGGGGGGCGGGGAGATGGGGAGAGGGGAGGGAGGTGGGGGGGATTGGAAGAGGAGAATGGGAGGGAGAGAGGGAGGTGGGGGGCAGGGAGAGGGGAGGGAGGTGGGGGAGATGGGAAGAGGAGAAAGGGAGGGAGAGAGGGAGGTGGGGGAGATGAGGAGAGGGGAGGGAGGTGGTGGAGATGGGAAGAGGAGAATGGGGGAGAGGGGGAAGGGGAGTGGAGAGGGAGGTGGGGGTGGATGGAGAGAGGGGTGTGGGAGATGGGAGGGAGTGGGTTTTGTGGGGAAGAAGTGAGTTGTGTTGGGGTAGGGTAGGATGCAGGGGAGGGTGTCGGTGGGTTGGTGGGGGAAGGGGGCAGAGGAAGCGGCGAGGGTGGGTTGGTGGGTGGGGATGGGGTGGAGGGTAGGAGGAGATAGGGTAAATGATTGAAGAAAGGGGAGATGGAATGGAGAGGGAAGAGGAGGACGAAGAGGAGAGGAAGGAGCGGAAGGGAGAGGGAGAGGGAAGGGAGAGAAAGGAGAAGGAAGAGAGGAAGGGGCGAGAGGGAAGGGAGAGAAAGGGGAAGGAAGATAGGGAGAAGAAAGAGAAGAACAGGGAAGAAGGACAAATAAAGAAGATGATGAAAGAGAATAAAATGAAAAAGAAGAAAATAGGGAGATGAGGGAGTTAGGAGTAAGAGAAATGAAGGAGGAAGGAAAGGAGAGAAAGAAGAAGAAAGAGAGAAAGAAAAAGGAATAGAGAGGAGGGAGAAAGAAAAAAGATAGAATCAGGAAGAAGGCGAAGAGAAGAGAAGGAGGAGAGGAAGAGAGGAAGGGAAATGAAGAGAAAAGAACGTCGATCGGATACAGGTGAGGAAGCAGACGAAGATAGAAGAAGGAAATAGACAAAGGAAGAACAGAAAAGAGAACAGGAGAGAGAAGAAGAAGTAAAATCAGTTAAAGAAAAAAGTAGAGGAAAAGAACAAAGAAGAAGAAGTAAAATAAGTTAAAGAAAAAGAGGAAGAGGAACACAAGGAAAGAGAAGGAGAAAGATAAAAGGGAATAAACAACAAATGAAGGAGAAACGAAGGGCGGTATTCGCGAAAGGTAAAAAACTCCGGAATTTTCTCTCTGACTCCTTGCGAAAGTGACCTTAACGCCTGATTTTTGTGTAGGCCGAGCTTACGCGTACGGCAGCCGTATCTGATCTCTCGAGGTTAGGCGTACGGCAGACGTATCTGATCTCTCGCGGTTAGGTGTACGGCAGCCGTATTCGATCTCTCGCGGTTAAGCGTACGGCAGACGTATCCGATCTCTCGCGGTTAGGTGTACGGCAACCGCATCCGATCTCTCACGGTTAAGCGTACGGCAGACGTATCCGATCTCTCGCGGTTAGGTGTACGGCAGCCGTATTCGATCTCTCGCGGTTA
>NC_091556.1:826497-828997 GCF_042767895.1 Penaeus vannamei
GAACTTCTGTGTAATAGGACGCTGGGGATCTCTGTCTGGTGGAGGGAATCGTTGTATAGGATTTATAGGGAATCTTGTCCTACAAGAAGCAAGGACCTTTGTCTAAATAGGACGCTGGGATCTGCGTCTGTTTTATAGGATCTATAGAGAATTCTGTCGTACAAGGAGCAAGGAGCACTGTCTCAATAGGGCGCTGGGGATCTCCGTCTGAAGGAGGAACACCTGTCTCATGGGACGCAGGGACTCTTTATCCTACAAGGACCTGTGTCTTCCGCGACAATGTGTTGTGACGCCGAGATACGCGTCCTGTAAGACGTAAACATCTTTTTCTTCTGAGATATAAGTACTTCTGTTTTACATATGCAAAAAAATATGCCTTATGAGAGAGAGAGAGAGAGAGGGAGGGAGGGAGGGAGGGAGAGAGAGAGAGAGAGAGAGAGAGAGAGAGGAGAGAGAGAGAGAGAGAGAGAGAGAGAGAGAGAGAGAGAGAGAGAGAGAGAGAGAGAGAGACAGAGACAGATACAGAGACAGAGACAGACAGAGAGAGAGAGAGAAGAAAGGTGGAGATATAAGAACTAGCTTAAAAACACCCACAAGAGCAATGACAAGTTTATGAATACGTACGCGATATTTTGCAAGACGCTCACATCTTTGAGACTTTCGCACACGCAAAAACAAAGGATCACAAACGACGCAGCTATCAAAATCCCTTACAAAAAAAATCTAATCCCACAAGACAAATTAATTCAAACTACGACTTAAAACTGCCTTACACGAAAAAGAAAAAGAAAAAGAAATATCACAGACACAATATAAAGTATTGTTATATACAAAAACAAACAAACAAAGACATTACACCTAACAAAAACAAACAAATAAACACATTACACCTAAAAAACAAACAAATAAAGACATTAAGCCTAACAAAAACAAACAAATAAAGACAATACACCTAACAAAAACAAACAAATAAAGACAATACACCAAACAAAAACAAACAAATAAAGACAATACACCTAACAAAAACAAACAAATAAAGACAATACACCTAACAAAAACAAACAAATAAAGACATTATACCCACCAAAACAAACAAATACAAACAAACACAACCATCCTTAGCCACCGTATTTCACAAGCCTCCTACCAGATGCACAAACAATGACAAACAAACAACAACAAAGACACGATCTCTTACGCTGGGACGAACCATCGCACCTGTTCCCTCGTGTGACAGACAGACATTAAATACGGATATTAGCTGTAGACATAAATAATAAGCCTACACAGCAGACACGAAGGAAAGCGAGAATGAAATGGAGGTTAAAAAAAGAGAAGGAGAAGACAAAAAGAGAATGAAATGGAGACAAAAAAGAGAATAGAATAAAGACAAAAAAAGAAAATAAAATGAACGCAAATAAGATAATAAAGCAAAGGCAAAATAAAGTGAATTAGAGAAAAAAGAGAATGAATTGGAAAAAAAAGATAAAAAAATGAAGACAAAAACAGAATTAAGCGAAGGCAAAAAAAAAAAAAAAAAAGAGAGAGAGAGAGAATAGAATGAAAACAAAAAAACAGAATGAATTGAATAAAAAAATAAAAAAATAAAAAAATAATAAAATGAAAACAAAATGAAGACAAAAAAGAGAACGAAGCGAGGGCAGAGGAGACAAAGCAAGACCAACTCCCCGGTTTGTGTGCAAGGTTAAGAAGCGGCATTCCATTAACACAAGCACGCGCGCCCATCCACGCCCACACGCGCGCCCATCCACGCCCACACGCGCGCCCATCCACGCCCGCACGCGCGCCCATCCACGCCCACACGCACGCCCATCCACGCCCACACGCGCGCGACCCACAAGCAGGTGTGTATGTGTGGGTAGGGCAGGTGTGGCCTCCCCTCCCCCCCTTCCCCCCACCCTTAGAATGCAGGCGAGGATCTACGTCAACATAAGCGTGTGCGTATGTCCACGTGCACATGGAGAAAGGGGTATACACGCACATGCATGAATACACATGCACACACGGACACACACACACACACACGGTTGAACACGTACACACAAACACACACGCACACACACGCACACAAACACACACACAAACACACACAGACACGCACACACACACACACACACACACGGAGTGACACGTACACACACGCACACGATGTAATACGTAGAACTGCGTCCAGAAAAGTCAACACATCACACGCACGACACACAAGGAAGCTCTGTGTCTGCGTATGTGTGTGTGTGTGTACGTGAGTGCGTGTGTGCTTGTGCGTCCATGTGTGTGTGTGCTTGTTCGTGTATGTTTGTGTGTGCGTATTGTATGTGTATATGCGTATGCGTATCGGCGTGTAGTATGTGTTTGTGCGTGCCTTTCTATGTGTTTGCGCGTGCTTGTGTGTGTGTATGTGCGTACTCGTGTGCGTGCTTGTTTGTGTATGCGCGCTTGTGTGTTTGCGCGTGTTTGTGTGTGTATGTGCGTTCTCGTG
>NC_091556.1:848997-858997 GCF_042767895.1 Penaeus vannamei
TATTTCGTTTTGAATTGAAGGTGAAATTTGCTCTTTAGATTCTGTCGTTGCATAAATCTAGTAAATTATTCTATACCATTTCTTTTATTCTATATTTTTTCCATCGGTTGACCCTTCCTGACAAGAATAAATATCTTTTTTTACGTTTGATGGCCATAAGATCGCTGGCCGTAAGTTAAAAGGTGCGCTTAAGGAGATATGGCGCCTTAACGCATTTAATCAGCCCCTGAACCGCAACCCCGCCACAACAAACTCTCGATCTCCCTCAGTTCATCGCCTCACCACATACCCTCAGATTTTCTTCACCTCATAAAGTACCTCGAGGAGTCACGAATCTCTTCAGAGAACCGCAGATGGGTAGAAGAGGAAAGGCGATCCTGTGAGGAAGAAGAACTATTGAAGGAAGAAGAAGATGCCAGGGCAGCCTGAGGACATGAGGAGCAGAGACGACAAGTGAAGGGAAGAAGACGTCAGGAGAGGCAACAAGAAGAACAAAGAAGACAGGAGAGGCAACAAGAACAAAGAAGACCAGGAGGAAGAAACACAGCAGAAAGGAAGATGTTGAACGCTTTGCAACCTAATGAAGTTGTTAGCATCACAACAAACCACACAGCACAACCCTGCTGCCGACTTCCGCTCCACTCACGCCACCTCCGAGGCCTCTATACTTACGTACTTCCACCGATGCCTCATCAATCATTACTTCCCCACCGTCATGGATATATCCAGGGACCTCACAGTGACGCATCCTGCCAGCGAGACTGTCGCCCACAGACAACCCACTTTACGTGTTGACGATACATTCCAGACGTTTCGCCAGTGTTGCCGTAGCTGGGACGACTATGCCACCATGGTGGATCTGCAGAAGCTGGCCAGAGAAAAACAGCTAATCCAGCTGAAGATGTCTGTGTCCCTCGACGTGCAACGGACCATATGAACACACCCTGGGGATTGCACATGACACATCACTGACAGTTGATGGTACTCGACGAGCTCTAGAAGCACTTTAATGAAGCTCCTACATAAACTGAGAACTTCTTAACACCTGTAACAGAAGGAAGGAGAAACACTTTCTGACTTCCATGTATGACTGAAGGACTTAGCTGAGGAAGTGGACTTGTGCTCAGGTGATCCAGTTACTTGTGCGGAGGCACAGCTCAAGATGATCCTATTGATGGGAGTCAGGGATGAAGAGCTTGTGCAATGCCTCATCTCCTTGCATGCAGATGCACTACAAGAGATGATTGCCTGCTGCCGATCATTCGAGGCCACCAAGGATGCTGCATCAGCCATCCACTCATCCCTGTCAACTGTATGCTGTTTCAAGCTACAAGAGGAGACAGTGAGACAAGACGACCCGCTCCTCACCTCCACTAAATCAGAACAAGCCTTCATCGCCCAACGCTGATTCACTCCCGTTCATGTAACCGACGACAGTCTCCGGAAGTCCACTACTACTTTTCTGACTGATGGATCAGAAATGGTTCCTGCCTTGGGATTTTTCCAAGCAAGAAAGCATCAACTGGAAAGAAGACATTTAGCGAAGATACAGTCATGATGGTGTCACAACTCTCTGCAGGCATTGCCAGGTGCAACCATCATTTCTACAGTTTCTGAAGCCGATATTGGAGGTCAAACACGCTAAAAGGTGTGCCGAGTCGCACCTACCTTTCCTGCCAATGCCGTCTGCTGCAGAAAGTATTTCCTTCGGGAATACAAGGACACACTGCTCACTAAACAGGATCTCAAAGTAACTGACGATGACGATGACTTCAAGACCCACATCCAGCAAGTCGACCAGATGCTTCATAGGTGTCGCAAGAGCGGGATCACTCTCAACCGAGACAAATTCGTGATAGCCGCCCCTAGTGTAAGCTTCTGTGGTTTTACACTATCTGAACCAAGGGGCATAGAAGCGGACCAGGACGAGTCAGCCCCATCCGTGATTTTCCCACACCACAAACATGACCGACCTGTGTTCCTTCATGGGCCTGGTGAACCAGTTGTCAAGAAATTCACTCCAAGCATCGCGGCTACCGCCCAAACACTCCGCTCCTTGCTGAGCCCAAAACGCACATTCGTATGGATAGTCGACCACGACGAGGCCTTCCGACGTGTCAAAGAAGCACTGTCGCAACCACTGTGCTAGCACATAGACCCGTCACTCCCAATCGTGTTACCAACAAACGCCTCCCGTCTCTATGGTATCGACTACGTTCTACTACAGGATCATGGCCAGGGACATTATGCCTTGTTCAGTGTGGCTCTCGCTTCTTAACCGACCGCAGGAGACACAATACGCCACCATAAAGTGGAGATGCTCGCCTTGCGCATCTGGGCCACTGTCAAATGCAAACCATACTAATTGGAATCCCGAGTTTCACCTTGATGACCGACCACAGACCACTGATACCGATCCTCAACAAGTACATATTAGACACAGTAGAGAACCCTCGCCTTCAACACTTAAAGGGCCACATCTCTACCAGTTTACAGCTGTATGGCGAGCCAGGAAGCAGCTCTGCATTCCAGATGCCCTGTCATGAGGCCCAGTAATACGCCCACACATCAGAGGATGAGAATCTCTGCAATGACGCAGCAACCCACCTGGGGAGTATAGTGACCTGCAACACCATCGACACCGTAACTGACCCAAGAATCAAGATGCTGAGCAGACCCTGCAAGACCTACATGAAGCAGCAGTGTCGACCCCGAGTACATGCACTGCCTCCAAGGAATGTGTGTCTACTGGGTTCCCTTCCAACTGATATGACCTGCACAAGTCGCTACTCCCCTCCTGGAAAATCCGAGACAGCCTCTCTGCCGACGGGGAGCTGTTCTGTACAGCCAAAAGTCGTCATACCTACTGCCTACGCGACACACACTCACCCAACTCCACGCCAGCCACCACGGCATAGAGGAGACGAAACGTCGGGCACAGCAGACCGTATTTTGGCCTGGAATAGACGCTAACATCAAGAACACAGTAGAAGCACACCAGCCGTATCAGGTCATGCAATCCAGCCAACAACAGGTACCCATGCAGAACGACGACCATCCTAGAAGACCTTTCAAGTCGGCATCAATGATTTCTTCTGAACGCAGGAAATCCTTTCTTATGATTGCAGACCGTCGCTCGGCTGGCCTATCGTCATCCCCTACGGTGCCTCTTCTACAGCATCCGCACCACACGCATGCTCTGCCACTATTTTCGCGACGTTGGTGTCCCACTCCGCCTGAGGACAGACGGCGGACCCCAGTTCACCAGCTCCGAGTTCAAGGGACTTGCTTGAAATGATGGGGAGTTCTACCATGTGATATCGTGCCCCATTACCCTCAGTCGAATGGCCATGCCTGAACAGCTGTTGAGTCAGCAAGTACCTCATCATAGAGACAGTGCCATCCGGCAGCATCGACAATGAAGACTTTGACAGAGGCCTCCTCGAACTGTGAAGATCAGCAGCAGGATTTCTTGTTTCCCCATCTTTCCAGTTTCCGTTTTCTTCCTCCTATATACTAATATTTTAATCTTTTTGACTCTGTGTTTGTGTTTTATACCTTCTTAATCTCTTAGTTATCATTTACCTTCGTATTTGTTTTATCAATTCCTTCAAATACTTTGAAGCCATTTTCTTCGAATTTCTTTGTGGTGAGCGGGCGCGCCCTCTAGCTTTAAAAGGAGCCGCACCCCTTTCTGTCGCTCTCTTTCATTTTCCATGCTGATAGGCTTAACAACTTGTTCTCGTGCGTTTTGCCGTATGACTGAGGTGTGGGTGACTGATTCTCACTGTTTTACCTGGATTTTTACTGTAAATACGTGGCTAGTGCACATTTTGTACATGCATTTAATTAAGACATTCTGGTGCATAAATAAATATATATACAATTAGAACAATTTCGTTTTTGCCCCACCCTCAGTCAGTTTTTATTCTTTATGCTTTACTTTCTGGTTCATTTTATTCTTATTTCTATCAAGGTTTTTACTCTCACCCAGTATCTTCCTGAATGATTTTAAATGGTTTAAGAATATTAGAATATGAAGGGCTAGACTCAGGAACACAATCGCTGATAAATTGAAAGTTTAAGGTTGGTCAGTGCAGCAGCCCTACACCCTAGCACGTCCACTACCACTAGCCAGGGGCGTTGCAATCACTACAACCACATATTTCTTGGTGGACAGTCGGTGGGAGTGATGGTAGAAAACCCTGTTGTATCATTAGTTCACTGGTAAAGTCTTGTTTATTTATAAGTTCGTTTTCTTTGCACCGGCTTTTCACCGTTTCTGTTGCCCCTTTCCTTTTAATGTTTTAATGTTTTAATTCCGTTTGGTATGAATGTTTTATTAGGTTTGTCTGCGCATGTTTTATTCTGATTTTGCTACACTTTGGTGTCATTTGAGTGCTCAGTTTCGTTTTGTGATATTAGTATTTTATGTATCTGCTCCTTTTACTGTGTTCTGCTATTTTTCTAGCTTTTAACGTATCATTTTTGTCAATTTTACTTAATGTTTTAGTATCTTTCCAACTTGTATGTATGTATCTTTTGAGAGAGCCCTAAGCCCTGAGCAGACAGGAGAATTAAACTCGTTGCAAGAGAAGACGATGAAGTGTGTATTTTTCGGCGGAAAATGCGGTATATAAACAAACAGGGCAAAGTAACACTGCTGGGTCGTTTGCGGTTGAGTGTGCTGATTGGTCGACGGCTGCATCCTTATCTTCCGCACGTCGCGGCGAATCAGCGCCGCGGACCTCGCCGGTGCTGAGTGAGGCAATTGAGCAGAGCGAGACAGCGCCAGTGCTGAGGATAATTCACCTCTATTTGACAATATCTTTGATTGGGCCACTTTCAAGCAAAAAGCTCGAAATTTGGTTTCGGGTGCCTGCTCATCCTGAAATTTTTATAGATTACTGTACAAGAATAGGCTTCTACCAGGGCAAGCGCCCCTTGATTTTTATCTTGCTCTTGAAGGTATTGTGTATCAGAATTGCCGCGATTATCCGGGAGCAATAGGTGAACCAGAAGAGCTGTTGAGTAGAGTATTTTTACACAAGGCCTTCCCATCCTGGCTCCGGGAAGTGCTTGCAATAAAGAAAGTAGAATGCAAAAACTGCATTTACTGATGGACACCGTTTATTTCAATTCTGTAACTTAGCCACTGCTCCATCAACGTTCAAGAGCCATCAACTGCATCCTTTCGCCAGTTCTTGGTAAGCAAACCGTGCTTATTTAGATGATGTAATGATTCATAGTAAATCCTTTGTGCCATTTAGAGGAAACCCTGAAATTATTACTCAAAGCTGGTTTCCGTCTTAATCAAAAGAAATGCACCTTTGCAGCCAACTCCCTTCCGATTCCTGGGCTTCAAGATTTCTCCAGATGGTGTCGAGACTGACCCTGAAAAGATTTCTGCCATAGTTGGCGAGATGCCTGCCCCTAAGAGTGTTAAGGAGGTACGTCGCTTCTTAGCTGTACTGGTTTCTTAAGACGGCACATTAAAGACTATGCTAAGATTGCTGCCCCTTTCACTTGTCACCCATAAAGACAGTAAGTTTCAGTGGAGGGAGGTTGAAAATCATGCCTTTGAACAGCTAAAGCAGATTCCTTACTTCATCTCAGTTTTAAAAGGTGACGCTAATTGCCATCTCCGTCCTGTGACTTATTTCTCTACAGAAACTAAGGGACACTGAGGTAGGGACCCAGCATTTGATGCCGAAGTATTGGCAGTTGTAGATGGAGTTAGGGCTTTGACCCTTATGTCTATGTGCGTAAATTTGTTGTCTATACTGATCATAGACCCTTGGTTTATATATTTGCCCGTAAGACAAAGAGCCTGAGAATGGTAGATGGGCACATGTACTAAATTACTATAACTATTCCCTCAGATATCGACAAGGCATACATCATCATGTTCCAGATCATCTGTATAGAGCTGTTGCAACAATCTCGCTTCAAGATATCAAACCTCAGACTCTCAGACTCAAGCAGTTAGAAGATCCCCTCTGGAAGGAGGTTATCTCATACTTAGAAGAGGAAAAACTTCCCAAACAGCATTTACACTGTGTCTAGAGGAGTTTTGAGAGATGAAAGATGATGTACTCTACCATTTGTGCAATTTTCAGATCGTGTCGCTTCACCAGTTGGTGTGCCAAAGGCCCTCCGGAGTGCAGCACTCCAACTTGCTCGTTCTTCCCTCACTGCAGCTCACCAAGAGACTTACCGCACATACCGTAAGTTACGTGACATGTTTTACTTTCCAAACATGCTACATACAGTTAAAGATTATGTTGCTAGCTGTCAGGTTTGTCAAGACATAAAGGTGCAGCCTACTGGGCACCTCTCGCGGCAGCCCCTCAAGCAACACTCCCACTTGAGAAGATATCAGCAGATCTTCTTGAGCTCGATACAACTACCGAAGGAAATAGGTATGTGCTATCTATAGTTGACTAGCAGATATTTGCAGCTCATAGCACTACCTAGTAAAGATGCCTCTACAGTCACTAAAACTTTTCTTCGCCATTTTGTAACCATGTTGGCCCCACCAAAATTACTATAAACTGATAATGGCACAAGAATTCAAGAATGTCCTCTTTTCTAAAGCCTGCGAATTGCTAAACATAAAAACAAGTTATACAACCACCATCCACAGGCCAATAGGCATGGTTGAGAGGACTAACAGAGTGGTGAAGAATGCCCTTGCCACTCTACTAGAGACATTTCCTCATGAGTGGGATGACTTCTTTCCTACGTTCGCCTACGTCAATACAGCTGTCCATAGGTCCACGGAACAACCATTGTATCTTCTGATGGGTCACCACGGGAGTTTTCCACAGGTAAACACGAACTATATGGAAACGTCCACTCAAGCCCGTGAAAAATGAACCAAAGATTACAACAAGCATGTACGGAAAAGGAAATTTGCGGCTAATGTAGGTGACCTTGTGCGCAAATATTTTCTAAGCAGTGAAGTAGACGACGTCGCACTGTACTTGGTCCAAAGTGGTTTGGCCCAGCAAGGATTATGAAGTCATTGGGTCCTGTAACAAGGATCATTAAGGATCTTGCTCATCCACAGAAGGAACGTCAGCTTCACCTCAATCTGTTACAGACACTGGCAGCAGTGATGAGCTGCATTTCCAGAGCCTATGGGAGATGGTGAGGCCCTGTGATTACCTTCCCTCTACAGATCCAGATGTCTCTGATGACCCTGCTGAAGTGCTGCTACGTTCTGGCTGCCGAGTACCTTCTGAGGATTGATTCTCTTGGTCCTTACATGTTGTATTTATCTCAGGAGAGGAGGACTTGATTCCTTACTTCTCTTGCTTTTAAACTATGACTTGCACATTTTGTATATTTTTGTATCTTTTCGTTTTATTTAGGTGGTATTGTTTTATTTTGTATATGTGCACTGTGTTTATGTAAAACCATTACCTTGATCTTATCCCCTGCATGATTTTATTTTATATTCTATTCTATTGATTATGATTTTTATCTGGTATTTTATTGTACTGCTTAATTTTATTTTATTTTTTTTATCGTATTGCTAATGATTTTATCTGGTATTTTATTGTATTGTTTATAATTTTATCTGGTATTTTATTGTATTGCTTATGATTTTATCGGGTATTTTATTTTACTGCTTAATCTTATTTTATTTTTATTGTACACTGCTTATGATTTTCTGGTATTTTATTGTATTGCTTATGATCTGGTATTTTATTGTATTGCTTACGATTTTATCTGGTATTCTATTGTACTGCTTATGATTTTATTTTGTATTTTTGTATGTTTAACTTTGTATTTTGTTCAGTTTATTGTTTAATGTTCTTGGTTTTGTTTCTTTTATCGATTTTGTTTTCAATTTTGGTTTCAAGTTCCTTTTATTTGGTTTATTTACTTATTCTGATCTCTTTTTACTAGGGCATTTTCCTTCTTTTTATGCTTTTATTCTTCCTTGGTTTTCTTGCTTTATTTTGGTTTCTCTTCAGCACCAGGTTGTATTCTGATTTTAGATATATTTATTGCTCTGAATGTCTTTTCATTTGTATGGATATTGTGTTCCGCACTAGGTCCACGTGCTAATCCAGCTCTTTTCACAGATTGTTGTTGATGTACTAGTGCACCTACAGTTATGGTCGGTTCAGAGGCGAGGGTGTCAGCCTCTGTCCTTGGTAATGTCTCGTTCGTGCCCCTCGGGACCCTCAGTGGCGGCCCTCGCCTCTCTGTCGTGGGTGGTCGGCCTCCGATCAGCTCCTCTCGCCGTCTTTATGCGTTCCCGTGTGACACCCCGGTGCCTGCTGATACATTCTGGAGTGGATGGGCCGGAGTGAGCCAAAGCCCTTCGACGAACGTTGACGACGGAGAGGAGGCGATCGAAAATCGGGAAGAGGAGGGAAGATGTAGTGAAACATGACCCGCTATGACCCTCTCTGCTGTCAGAGACGTAGCCCGTAGAGTTCCTGATTCCTAACAACGAGTGATTACGTCTGCCTCTCGGCACCTGAATTTGATTTTAAAGAGACCATTTGACAACCTGGCGACTGTAACATCTTGTGCTTACGTTTTATCTTGTGCTTATGTTTTTATGTTCAGTTTGCCTTTTTTATGTTCAGTTTGCCTTTTTATGTTCAGTTTGCCTTTTTATGTTCGTTTGCCTTTCTTTTGTTCAGTTCGCCTTTTTTATGTTCAGTTGGCCGTTTATGCTCAGTTTGCCTTTTTATGTTGTTGGCCTTTTTATGTTCAGTTGGCCTTTTAATGTTCAGTTCGCCTTTTATGTTTTGTGTGATGTGTGTGCCTGTGTGAATCTTTTGTCTTTTATCTAACCCTTATTTTACTTTTTTCACGTTTTCTTAAGTTTCCCCATGCTTTCCAGTTTTTCCGTTTTCTTCCTCCTTTATACTATTGCTTTTAATCTTTTTGTCTCTGTGCTTTTGTTTTACTGTCTTAATCTCTTAGTTATCATTTTACCTTCTCATTGTTTTATCAATTCCTTCAAATACTTGAAGACATTTTCTTCGATTTTCTTCCGTGGTGACAGTACCCTCTAGCTTTAAAAGGAGCCGCACCCCTTTCTTTCGCTCACTTTCATTTTTCCATGCTGATAGGCTTAACAACTTGTTCTCGTGCGTTTGCCGTATGACTGAGGTGTGGGTGACTGATTCTCTCTGTTTTACCTGGATTTTTACTGTAAATACGTGGCTAGTGCACATTTTGTGCATGCATTTGATTAAGAGGTAATTGTTACCGAGCCCGACGCACCCACTCCCAGGGACTAAGTTCCACATGAAGGGGGTCCCCCTCCCCCTCAAAGGGGGAAACCCCCTCCTCCCCCTCCCAAGGGGGAGAGGTTCCTCGCAGACTAATTTCCTAAGGGGTGGAGGGGGAGGGATGAAGGGCAGAAGCGAGTTCACGAAGCTCCATTGGGGGAGGATGCGCGATCTCTTTAACAATTTGTAAATGTGAGGATAAAATAAATAATGCACTTCAAACATCAATAAAAGTTTAATTATATGAAATAGGATCATAAATTTATGTTCCGACAACAATAGAAAGGCCGTATAATCAGAAAGATAGAGCAAACTTGTCCGACGGACAGCGAATGGCTCTGCCAAAGTTAACAAGCGGAAACACGCAATGCGTAAAAAGTCGATATCCGATATTCGTAATTTTTTATTTATGTTATCATGCGATCCAAAATAACGAAAACATAACATACAATTATCCCACCCCCGCTTATCCGCACGATGTCAATTTTTTTAAATATTTAAAAAATAAACAACACATACCGTCAGTGTGGAGGTACAAATGAGCTGCGGCGAGGGAGAGACTAGTGGAGCCTTTTGTTCTCCGCCGGGTACATAATTTGGAACATGGCCTTAGTCAAGTACCCGGCGAAGTGGTACTTCCTCCTGCCGAAGCGGGGCACTTTGGTGTTTTTTCCTCCCTCCATTTACGCTCGATCGTATTGGTATGCGCTTTACTCTTGGGGTCAACAAAATTGTAT
>NC_091556.1:868997-871497 GCF_042767895.1 Penaeus vannamei
CAGTAAATCAAGGTGCTAAAAGACAGGAGAAAAGTAGTATCTCACCACTGACCTCCCAAGAGAGAAAAGACCAAGATGGTGCTACTTAGTTTCCACTAAGTTCGACGTGGAGGTGATCACAATCTCTCCCAAAAGTGGTGGAGGCTACTGTATGACCAAAGGGAAGTCTCCAAGCCAGAGCAGAATCCTAGTTATCCTCAAGGAGCCCCAATCACCACCCTTGATCTGGGTAACCAGGGCTCATACAAGCTCAGGATATATGTGCCAGAGCCCTTGAGGTGCTTTACGTGCCAGAAATTTGTACATCACCAGATGCAAGGCCAAAGCCAAATGTGGTGTATGCGAAAAGGAGGCACATGAAAAGAAGTGTGTATCAAGGCACACAAAGATGGCCAAGGACACAACAGCCAAGTGTCCAAACTGTGCCAGAAATATCATGCCTGGGCCTGGTTTGCTCTGTCAGGAAACAGGCAGTCATTAAAAAAGCAGGAGCAAGCCAAAAGCGTCCTGACTTTGTCCCAGCGCCCCCAGGCACCTACGTCTGGGGACAAAATAAAGAGAAAGACTCCTGACCTCTGAGGAAGAAGTCGCCCCCACAGGCAAACCTGATACCTCTAACAAGAGGAATTCCCCAAACTTGCTAGTGGCAAAACAACAAAAAAGAATCAAAGGGAAAAGGTTCAAAGACCACAGTAGGTCCCCACAGTAGAGGATAATCTTTTCTTGGACGAGAAAGATATGACTATCCCATGTTGAGTGCTGTAGTTCTGCAGTAGCAACAGCCTTGGGGAGGGACCAGTGAGAGGCGAGGACAGCAGTGCAGGTCTATACATGGCAGTTTATGACCCAAACTGTTGTAGCTCTGAAGGAAGGAAGCTAGAAGCCTCCAAACCGAAAAGAGCAACAATCCCCTCCCTAAATCCTCGGATGGCAGGCTAGCTTCGGGAGAGCATCACGTGAAACCCCAGCTAGTCTGTCAGGACAGGCTGAAACTGTGCAGCAGAAGCCCCCACCACCAAGGCTGAGGCTGTGCAGCCAAAGTCTGGTCCCTTGACCCGAGGTGGCACTTGCAACCAAGTCTCTACACCTCTCAGTAGACCCTTAACCGGAGTGTCTCACTTCTAGAGGAAGTTATGCAATCCTCAATCAATGAGGATCTATATTTATCAGATGCCACCAGCACTGGGGCATCTGAAAGGTAAGCAAGTGACTCTGAGTAACCATCATGGCACACACATTCTGCAGTAGAATATCTGCAAGCTATAAAAAGCAAGACCTCCGCTCTCAATCAATAGTGCGAGCAAAAGGCATTAACGTCATCATGCTCCAGGAGACACTAACTATGGGATCTGTGTGCTTCTCAGGATATCAGCCCTTCACCACTCCAAACCAGGATGGTGCTAGAGGGTCTGATGACCTGAGCAAAGAAACTTAATCCCGTTTCCTTAATAGCCAACCCGCCGCACTGTGGAGATGGTGTTGAATCTCTTGCTGTTGAGATTCAGCTACCTGGGGGCCCTATAAAAATATATAATATGTGTAGCAAACCACTGTGTGAGAGCTTAGATTTAAAACCAGGTCTGTGCTACCACCCAGCACAAGACCGAGTGATCATAGGGGGAGTATCATTACACATAGCCATGCTGAATCCGCAAAGGCCGAACGCGACAGGCATTCACATAGCAGAAGTGCTTGAGACATTCCCCGAGATCGCTCTTCTCAACGCAAAGAACCAACGCATGTGAGGGAGGGGTCTAGACCTCACTTTGCCACTGCAACAATGGTGGAAGAATTCGGTGGTGTGTCGATGATATACGGTTACTAGTGATCACTACGGCATAGTCACCACACTAATGGATGGGTCCAGCCCAGACCATATCACACTTTAAATGGAAAACAGACAAGGCCAACTGGGTTGCCTTCCAAGGAGAAGCAGCTCGATGTCTGAAAGACAATGAACATAACAATAATGAAAATGTGGATGTGCTAGAGGCAAGGCTAATCCAGGCCATAAACCAAGCAGCCTCACAAACCATCCCCAAAACTCGCCCATGGTCCAGAACTTCACAAAGACGCCTGGTACTATAATGACGAAATCAAGGGAGTCCACAGGGTTAATATGTGCAGAAAAAAACTTCCGACATGGCAAAGATCTCCCAACAATCTGGCCCTGTTGAAATGTCGTGGATGCCAAAAGGAAACTGCCAGCAGAGTAAGGCAGGAAAAATGGCTGGAATGGTGCCAGACTTTTGGACACCAGACCAGCCTTACAGAGTTACGGAAATGGTCAGGCAAGCGACAAGCCGCCAAGCCCCGAAATGCACTCATCATGATCCACAATCACAGGCTAACAGATTGGTGCATGAGTTCTCAGCCAGAACCAGCACCAACAATCTGCCTTCAATGATGAGAGATAAGCAACAAAAACTTAGATCTAGAAAGACTTGCTCTCATAAGAGACAAGGCACTCGAAGCTGATGACACGGATGCCTTGTTCTCT
>NC_091556.1:876497-891497 GCF_042767895.1 Penaeus vannamei
AAACGACTTTTGGTTATTATCTTAGAGATCCGTGTCTTGAAAAGCAAATTAATTCCCTAGATATTAGATGTCGCTTATTAAGTATTAGAAGCACTGCAGGAAGCTGCTATCAGCTAGACGTGGTGCCTGAACATAGACGTCGACGGTGGCCCTGGCACGCTCTCAGTGCCATAAAAAAATTACGTTATTGCGCATTGTACTCGGCCATGTTATCGGTTTTGTTATCATTGCTGTTGTTATTATTATTGTTGTTATTGATAGATGTTGGTGTTATCATCGTTATCATTCCTACGTTTATACCCATTATCATTACCATATATCATTTAATTATACATTATTATCATTTTCTCATAATCATTCTTTTTACCTACATCGCTCTTAACATTAATACCGTAATGAGGTTGATAGTAACCCCACCAATCAACATAAGAATAATTTCAATTATTATTGCTTTTATCATATGCATTATAATTGTATTTGGCAAAGGTAATGCTCTTTTCATAAAACAAGAATAATCTTTTTAATGATAATAATAATCACTTAAATTATAAATGTATTTAAAAATATCATTAATCCTTCCTACGTCGAGGTCGGATTTCAGACGGTTACTGTTGCGATTCCACATTTCATGAGATGCTAAACACATTTGAAACAATGATACACTGATATTTCTGGCTCAAAACATTTCCTTCTTACTTATGTTTTGCATTATTATTTACTATACATAAAGTAATTACCAAACCAATCGTTATTTATAATCCCTTTTCTTGTAGAAAATAGTTATGAAGATTATGCGTTGACAAATGCGTAATAAATTTTAAATAAAAAGACAGTACAACAGAAACAAATAAATAAGTCATATTACGGAATGAATAAAAATCTTAATGAATTCCATTCTCATATGAATTTCCCCGTCAAAACGAACCACTTCTATTGAATCAAATTGATCTCTGAACGGATATCCGACTAAAAAGCGAGCACTGGCCGTAGCTGGGAGTAGAACGTCAACCTGGAATTTCGTAAAAATTTTCCTTCTCTTTCCGCCCTCTGCCTCCCTCCGGAGCGCCCCGCCGCACGGCCGCCTCAACCTGGGCAGCTGCACTTTTGCGACAGAAAGGGGGAAGAGCAGATGGCCCGCGCTTCCCTCGAGATGAGCGTAATAGACGCAGATTTGTAGCGTCGTTATGGTGAGATACTTTGGCTTTGTTCTCGGTGGCCGGTGAGGAAAGAGGTGCGTTGTGTTGCCCAAGTGGTTATCCCGTTACTGTCGTTATTGGAAGAGAATTATTCTAACGCTTTTGGGAAAATTATTGTCTGTTCTCTTGGCTGACAGATGTCTGGGGATTCTCTTCAAGCAGCTCCGTGTGAGTGGAAACAGCGAAAACAGGGTTCTGCTTTCGCGCCTGTCGTATTCAGATTTTTTAGACTGGGATGATGGCCACACACACTAGCTGCTACAAGGTCCTTTGCCGTGCAGCTGCGTTTGCCCATATATCCAAAAGAAAATTATCGAAGCGGGTAATTGTGAAGAAAGAGGCAAGCAGATAAAAATAGGGAGGGGAAAATTACGAAAAGACAAAAGGGATAGAAGCAGACTTTCAAGTCGTGCGCATTCATCAGCTCCAGTTGATGAATGCGCAGTAACAAGGAAGAGGAGATGGAAGTGACGTGTGTGTGGCGCCAACACTCATTCGTTTATGTATTTTTAGGTTGTTCTTGTTTTCAAGCATCCCCAATCTGCATTTATATATGTGTGTGTGTGTGTGTGTATGTGTTGTGTGTGTGTGTGTGTGTGTGTGTGTGTGTGTGTGTGTGTGTGTGTGTGTGTGTGTGTGTGTGTGTGTGTGTGTGTGTGCGTGTGTGTGTGTGTGTGTGTGTGTGTGTTGTATATATATCATTGGAAGACCCAAATGACATAGAAAATACAACATGTCAACAAAGTAGGAGGATATGTTTATTTGGACAAAGCATCACTGAACGGAAAATGAGCGCATGGTACAATTAATAATAGCAAATCTGAACAGCGGCACTATGGTAAAAGTGATGCAATACATGATTCATGATTTTTAATTTCAGTAAGAGAAGAACTGACCATAAAATATACCATTATGGGGAATGGACTGTATTGTATGTTATGTGTTGTCATGTGCGCTTAGCGTGTCTGTAACAACAGAAAGAATAAATCTGGGAATGAAAAGCAAAGACAAAACTGAGGTTGGCAGTGGCTGAATCTAATTAGGACTAGAGGCTCCTCTACCGCGCAGGTGATGTCTGTACAACAGTAGAGGTGATGTTTCTGCAAGTGAATTACCATACTTATGCTCATTTTTCTTTGGGAGACAGAATTTCTAATCGTGTAACTAATCGTTCCCACTACATATAAACAAATCTTGGCAGCAAGACTGGCTCTGCCCTCCGCTTCCGAGGTCGCTGTCTACCATGGTCGCCCTTGCCTTAAGGTTGAGTATTATTTAATGGATTATGGTAACCCGCAGAGCAAAGCTAAGATGATGCTATATATCATTTTCGTTATTCATTTCGTCCTTCTTTTATTCATATAATATCATAATTACTATATTTGCTATTACCGCTGCTGTTATCATTATCACGATCATTATTATAATTATCATTATTATTATTATCCATCATCATTATCATTATCATTACTATCAGCAGCAGCAGCATTATAATCATCACTATTACTGTTATCATTAAAATCATCATTATCCTTATCATCACTATCATAATCATCCCCTTTTACCGTCACCAATCATTACCATTATTAAAAACAATATGTAGATACAAATTGTACCCGAACGCTGTATATGTAGATATTTTTTGCAGTATTTAGATATAGTATTCAAACACATTATTACATACAAAAATACAGTATTACATACAAATTTCGCATTTAGAAACATTAAATAATTGTAGGATTGATATTATGGCCTTCTTGTTTCAAGGAGCAACAAAACTATAGAATTTACATGCCGTATGTGAGGATATTGTACTGGAAAATAAAGGCAAGCACCAATGGTCGAATATTTCTTTAAATAATAAAGAGAAAGTTTAATTATTGCAAACCCTAATAAGAACATTAACAAAACACTGCATAGTAACAATACTTATAGGAAACTCAGTATACAAGCAGCATACAATCTAATTGATATGTATTCTTAGAATCAGTTTATCTCGTGACTGGAACGTGGTGTGTTTTTTCTGCTGAAGGTTATTAAAATAATTTTATGGTGCTCGTTGATAAGTTTGAGGTAAGCATTGAGAGGGTTTCCCGTCGATGCTGTAATATATTATCAATGTAATACCGAAACAACGACCATAACTTTAGTAATAGCACTCCACCATCCATACTGACGTTATCATATAATTTTACAGTGTACCACACGACAGTTGGAGGGGTGATACATCGTAACCATTTAGGAATCACACTTGAGTTTGTGGTCTAGTTCGACCAGAAGGTGGTTGAAAATTTACAGATAGGCGTAGCTTTGGCATGAACGTGGAGGCAGGAGGGAGGCGGTAATTGTCTGTACTCCAGCCCTATCTACTCACTATGAACCTCGCATGTTCTATTATTCGGTTTCAAGGTGAAAAGTAGGCTAAATGTTGAAGAATTAACTGGAAATACGTGAAAGGATGGGCAGATACTACAATTTCTCTTTAAGTTGCTGTTGCTCCAGGGTTTTTTCAAGAAGATTCTTAATGGCATTTGTATCTCGAACCGAGTGTTAATGATATGGAGTTGTAGTAAAAGCCAAATCCCCTTCTCAAACTCTGGTGATTTAAGCTTGAAAAAAATGGAATTACCCTGACCATATCACAACTGTTTCCGGTCAGTCAATCAAAGAAATTCACGACACTGACCACACTCTGCCGGATATTGCTGATGATGGAAGAGTATTAATCGATTTTCACTTTAACAAGACACTTCTTTTGCAAAGCTGAGAAGGAGTGCCCTGTCCCCAGACAGGCAGACATAGAACACATCTGAGACTTCGTCTTTGTTTTGTCTACCTGTCCAAGTAAAGTCATTCCCAGGAAGTTCACAATAAGCCACATGCGCTCCCTCACCAGCTCCTGTTCAGCATCACGCTTTTCTTTTGATGGGATGATCCACTGGCCAGAGAGGAGGAGACTGCTGGCTCCAAAATGTTTGAGACCTGACATCTGAAAGCAAATGCACCAGTTGTACCATCAAGCTGAAAAGCTGTAAACTAAAACTCTGCATGGTAGTTTTTAGAAGTTATTTAAATTACATTTAAATACATTACCCAGCTAAAGTATTTACAATTCAATCATATCAATGTATTTGATATTCAGACACTTTAGGGAGCAGTGTTTATTATTTAAAGATGTTATCACCGTCAATATTATCGTCATTATTGTAAAATTTACAACATTATTGTCGTCCCACTAAACTTCAATTATTACCATGTTCTTATCATCATTATTGCTATTATTGTTACGGTATTATACTTTATCATCATCATTAGGAGATATTGTCATTACGAATATTGGTTTAATATCATCACCCATGATATCCTGGCGATATACGACAAGGCGACACCCGAGCACTGTCACACTGCATTGAGTGCAAGACTTACATTAGCCCGCTGCTGGCCCCGCCCCCGAGCGTGTGTGGTGCCGAGCCACGTATTGTTTACCTTACAGTCAGTGCCACCAGACTCGCCCCCATAAACCCGGCGGGCGAGACAGGGTTTAAATTTAGAAATGATTTAACAAGTCCATGCAATTTTCACGATTAGGTTCAGCCTAAATAAACGAACACGTATATCAAAATAAAGAATCGTATTACGTTTTGATTGTTCAAATCTAAATTTTGATATCATTTAACAATTTTCATCTACTAATGGATTTCATTTCGTAAGTAGTTTTGCTGGTTTCCCGTGAAAGGTGCGCGGCCGCAAAACCAAATTTGAATTCCAGAAAAATACCGGAAGCCTAATGACATCATAGTAGTAGGGTTCAGCCAGTGCCACTGGACCGCCAAGACGAGGAGGCGACTGATAACTCTTCACTACAGCTGGATTTTTCGAATGATTCTCGCCTTCGATTGACCAAGTGGTTGCGCTGAGGGTCTGGCACTGCCTGGGGGCCCAACTTCTTGATTATTGTGCCCCAAAAAGTTAAAGTATAAGACTAGTGCTGTGAAAAAGCTCTGAGAAAAGATATTTTAAGACATAACAAAGATGATACGTGAAATGACTTTTATTCGATTTGTATATCAATTTAAATCACTATCTTATTTCTCTATCTGATTGAATACACCCATTTAAAGAGGGGGTAAAGAGGGGCCACTGCCTCTTTACCCCCCTCTGCCCTTACTGATTTGATGGAAGAAGTTGAGGAGATTCGTGGAGAATCCTGTCGGTTTGAGTAAAATCAAACGATGCAATAGTGGACAAAAACCTCAGTGGACTAGCTCGCATCAGGCAGGCTTCAGCCCAAGCGGCCTGGTTCCATTAAACACTGGTGCCTGCGCTTCAAGCAAGGCAATGAATGAAGGAAGAAAAGGAAGTTTGAAACAGAGAGACAAGAAAGACAAAAAAGGGAATGAATAGGAGATAAAAGAAGAGAGCGTGTGTTGAATGAATTCACAAATATGATTGATTTGATGAAAAGTACGTGAAAGCTACCGTGTCACAGGAGGTGAAGACGACTCCAAGTTTTCCTATTGAACAAATTCCCAAGTTTTCCAATTGGGAACGAACTTGTTATTCTATGGAACGACTTCAAATTTTCCAATGGAACGATTTTGTTTTTTCTATGCTTTCCCTAAACTAAAGTATGTTATGTGGCGGAGGCACTTTAAGACGACAAATTTGTTATTCCCTTAAAAAAAAAACGAAAAAAAATCGGTATATTATATGATTCCACTGTTTACTTCTTCATATTCTACCATAATTCATTATTGTAATGTATGCATATATGTGTGCGTGTGTGCTTGCGCGTGCGTCTGTGTGTGTGTGTGTGTGTGTGTGTGTGTGTGTGTGTGTGTGTGTGTGTGTGTGTGTGTGTGTGTGTGTGTGTGTGTGTGTGTGTGTGTGTGCGTGTGTGTGACGCCTCACCGAAAAATTAGCCGATATGAAATCACCCTTCTTACTTCCTCCAAACCCAAACCCTATCCTTAATTATTTCAATGTCATCCGCCCCCTCCCCTTCCCCAACTCTCTCTGCTGCACCCCTACAGTTTATACACTACAATTTGCAGGAGCTCATTATGAGTAGTGCTTATATTGCTCATTGCAGAACGTGTTTAGTATTCTCAACAAGAGTACAAGCGTATATGCGCGAGAGTGCTGTTTAAAGGTCAACATATGCGTGCATGTGTTTCATGATAGTACAAGCTAATAAAGCGCGTCTAAATGTATATATGAATACGTATGTGGGTATGCGTATGCAGGCAGGCATTACCGTGTATGTTTTTGTTTGTATACTGTGTGTATAAATTAATGGGTATATATTGTGTATGTAAGATTGTATATGATTCTATACATGTGCACATGTTTGTGAAATATGTATATACGTATGTGCATAAATATAAGGATAGTATGCAATGTGTGGGGTGTAAACATATATATGTTTGTGGATACTAACGTGTGCCAATGTATGAATGTGCACATACACATACATGTAGGCTATTTGTATATATAAACTGCATGTATGTGTGCAAAAAAATGTTATGTTTGCGTATTTGTATATGCATATATATGCATATGTATACATGTATATACAAAATTTTTATACTGTGTATATATATATATATATATATATATATATATATATATATATATATATATATATATATATATATATATGTATATATATATATATATGTGTGTGTGTGTGTGTGTGTGTGTGTGTGTGTGTGTGTGTGTGTGTGTGTGTGTGTGTGTGTGTGTGTGTGTGTGTGTGTGTGCTTAGGAGACTCAACCCATGCTCAACAGGTAGTCAGCAGGTCTTGTGCTGCTACTCATAAATCAGGCTATGCAGATTCAACACTGCTGGAGGGGCTTATCAATGACACCCCGGCTAAATCGACTCCCCCCATCAAGATATGTCTAAGCCAGTACGTAGGTGGTACTCGGCTGTCTGCCTCACACACAGAGCAGTAGCCCTCACACCCCGGAGCGGAAGGAGCCCCACAGCTCCGGCGGCGATCAAGGTCACTCCCAGGCAGAGGGTGCTAAATCTCCCCGGTTAAAGATAGGCCGCCTAAGATGATGAACTTTTGCACATATAATAAAAGAGGATCATGAGAACTGAACACGACTTACCAGCATTTACTAGTTGAAGAACTATCTGTCATTAAATGGGATGTTATGGGACTGTAAAGTTAGAAGACTAGGCAGAAAATGAAAATACTAATGCTGTATTGGAGAGGAAAACCCTAGAATGGCAAACATGGATTAGGGGTAAGTTTCTCAGCTCACAAACACTTAGAAAAGAATAATACGGAATATCAAAGAGTGGCTTTACAACTTGAAGATTATTCAAAGGGCTACGTCAAAAAATCAATTTCTAAGCAAAGTTTTGGGTTTGTTTTTACAACTGATGTAACTAATGTGATGGCAAACACATATCGCAATACGGACATAGTGAAGAGATGCAAATTTCACATGAAAGTAGCAAGAATAAAATATACACAAATTCTCGTAAAATTATAGGCCTATATTATACTAGAATGCATGGAGTCGATAGATAAGTGAACTCTTAAAGAATTCTTCACTGACATAATTATTACAAATGATATAGAAAAAACTACTTTGCTGATATATAACCTGGCAATACCAACGCTAAACGAGTATAGCAATTTCTGTGTCTGTCGGCACTTTGACAATAAACTCTTAAGTGCATGGGCACGAATATATTTCGTTTGACAACAGATAGCGATTACTAAAAATTTTGGTCCGGTTCTTTGTTTAACAGTGATGAAAAATAGATGAATAAATAAAAAATTGCTTGGACAAATATTAATAATATATTAACAATAATACTTATTAATAATGTATTAATAAAAGTGTTTGTATTGGTTCCTATTTATACAGTAAATATATATCCCTCATGATGGATATGATAAAACAAATAAATTCATTGTGCTTAAATGGTGTTTTAGCTGTGAAGATTATTTTCAAAATCTCGCTGTGTGTAGTTCTGTTTACATGTTACGTGATTGGCCGAATGAACCTAAAAGATTATGTATGGCGCTCGCTGATTGGTGGAATTGCTTTACTAGAGCCCTCTGTTGGCTAACATTAGAATGAGTCGATTTACGATTGTAACTCATCATCATCATCATGGGGGCTGACGCCGACGGGGGCGCATAGCCGCATCCACCCTTCGCTTCCACCTACGAGGATCCCTCATGGCTAGACGCCAGGCAGGGACTCGGCCCATCTCTAGTTCTTCACGGCAGGTTTGGTCGATCTGCCCAAGCCATGACTTCCTCGGTCGTCCCACAGGCCTCCTCCACCCAGGGTTGTCTCGAATAGAGACGACCTGATGGGCAGGATCATCCTGAGGAAAGCGAGCCAGGTGGCCGTATAGCCTGAGTTGGCGATCACGGATTGTGCAGATAACAGGGCTTGTGTCAGTCTCACGGTGCAACCGTTGGTTGGACACATGGTCCCGCCAACAGTACCCCATGATCTGGCGCAAGGACCTATTGCAAAAGGCTTCAAGACGAGCCTCCAAGGCACAGGACAATGTCCAGGTTTCGCTACCGTATAGCAAAACTGGCATTATCAGGGCCTTGAAAACCCGAAGCTTGGTCCTTCTGCACAGGTACCGACATCTCCAAATATTCTTGTTGAGAGAGTTCATGACCCCTGCTGCCAGGCCAATCCGTCTGCTGACTTCATGGTCTGACAGCCCAGAGTTATGAACTACACTACCAAGGTATGTAAAGCTCTCTGTGACTTCAATGTCCTCACCGCAAGCACATACCGACTGAACAGGTTCTATCAAGTCCCCAAATTCCTGGACCTTGGTCTTGGTCCAGGAGACCTCTAGACCCAGGGGCTTTGCTTCATTGCTAAATGCATCGAGAGCCGCCACTAGGGTTTCCAAAGACTCAGATAGAATGGCAACGTCATCAGCAAAGTCAAGGTCTGTAACCTTGATATTGCCCAGCGTTGCCCCACAATGACTTTGAACAGTAGCTCTGCCCAGTATCCAGTCCATGCAAGTGTTGAAAAGAGTTGGTGCAAGGACACAGCCTTGCCTCACTCCTGAACTAATAGGAAAGAAGCTCGACAGGCCCCCACCACACTTTACAGCACTTTCAGTACCAGTATATTGTAACTTACCATATCCAAATTACCATTTCTTCATGAATCCCGCTTTGCCATCACTGGTAAACGCAATGGTAAGTGACCGCTGGTAAAATGCGTTACGATCGTATGTTAGTGAATCCGGCGCCAGGGCAACAGACTTTAGCAGTGACATCCAAGGCAGATACTTCTTAGTGACGAATACTTAACATTGACCAAATCAACAAACAGTTCAATGGCATTATTAAGGAAGCTGCACATGAAATATCCGGTAAAAACGACAAGCAACGATCTAGACCTCTTGGTAGAAACCAAACAACTCATGCAAAAACGTAGTGATATGAAAATATCGTCAAATGGACAAAATGGAATTAGCTGAACTTCGAAATACTATAAACAAAAAAAGAGAGAGGATGTAAGGAAATTCAATACTCAATGAATTAATGAAACAGTGATTTCATGTACCAGCATGGAAACAGCTAATAGGGACTTGGAATAGGGAGAAATCAGATGTATGCAATAAAGAAACTAGGTGGAGAAATGTTATACAATAAAAATTAAATAATTTAAGTAGTGGAAGACTTTTATTGGGATTTATATAATAAAACAGCCGCGGACAGAAGTAAACGCGGTAACTAGAGATGAGTTAAAACAGAAGACGGCATTAGTGTAGACCTAACAATAGATGCAGTAGAAACTGCAACTCTGATAATGGGCAATCCTTTCAACAAACGCTTTATAAACGGCAAAGCTCTGAAAGCCCGGAAAATGCAACTATTATTTTGATACATAAAAAGAGACAGAGCTAAAAAAAAAAAAAAAAAAACTACCGACCTATATGTCTCCTTTCAGTTATTTACAAACTGTTTACAAGTCATCACATCTCGCATATCTGACACTCTAGATTCAAACCAGCTCTTGAGAATAGGCACTTAAGTGCCCAGAGGATGAGGGTTACATGGGTCGTTGCAGAAGATTGCAAGACGGTCACTCTATCCACACCACCACCCATTAAAGTTATGCAACCAAGCGCCACCTAGCGCCATGGACATTACCTTACTACTCATACATGAGTAAGTATAGTGAGATTTTACACATACTCCCCATGCGCATTCGGGACTTATGGACCGTCTTGCAATCTCTTGCAACGGAGGTGAGGGATCGAATCCCGATCGGAGAGGTTAACATATTCTTGATATTAAATGCGGTAATGCATTAATCCATCTTTCATTGAATACACCTCAGGTTATCTGATTTAGAGGATGATCTGCTCTTCCCATAAGTCCCGAATGCCCACAGGGAATGTGTACAATCTCGCTATACTTACTCATGTATGAGTAGTAGGTAATGTCCATGGCGCTAGGTGGTGCCAGGTTGCATACTCCTTTTAGTGGGTGGTAGTGTAGTGGATTGAGTGACCGTCTTGTACAAAGTTTTGCAGGCAAGCAGTCGAAGACAATTCCCTTGGCTAAGAGCATCCTGATCTGTGGCAAGATGATCTCAAGGTGTTCGTGTGCTTATTATCATGTGCTCATCGCGGCGGAGGAGTTCAAGGAAATCATCGATCGCTTGCTGACCTTGACATAAAACTCGGTGATGTCACCCTGGGAGAACGATGCAGGTCTCATCTTAAAAATTCTTGTCAGCTCGACGCTCGCTTGTCCCTAGGTGGCATAAAACGCTGGCTGAGCTGTTCCTTGAACGTATGCCACCCCTTAGCTGCGTCCTTTTTAGTCCCGTCAGCATAGCACTGACTGCGGAGTTCGTTAGGTCGAGGCGTGGGTTATGTGTTGGAGGCATCACCTGTCGAATTTGTCTGACCCACGCTGGATGTGCGGTCTAGGCTGGCGATAAAGTTTTCTGTCTCCAGGAACAATTATTCGGGAGGGTAGTTATAGCCCGTAAACTTTACGATAGGTTCCATAGAGAGGGAAGACATGGCGGATGGTTTGGGGAACTGGTCAGTTAAAGCAGATGAGGATGGGGCAGTGTGGAAAGGGAGGAGGATGAGGGTGGGGAGGAGGGTGGTGTGTCGGAGGTGGGGTTTGTTTGTTTGTCTGTTGTATGGGGGAGGTCGGACGGCTAGTGGTGGTATCGTGTCTTTTGTTTTCGTCAGGGATTCTGAGGATATGTGTGTCACCTTGGTCACGAGGACGTAATTGTCGGTCTGATTGTGGTACAACTGGCTTGGACATGAGGAGATTACGCGTACAAGTGTTATAAATCATCAGCGGCGGGCGCGTGGGTGATTGTGGAGAGGGGAATGCTCGTTTTCTGTTGAGCGGGGTAACTGAGTTAAACACAGGGAGGAGTGAAGCTAGAGATGAGAAGTGAGCGGAGGAGCTCATTTTCTAGAGGCGGGTCACTGGGCAATGCGGGGACGGGGAGGGGGATTTCGTCTTCTGTTCGGAGGTTCACTATGGGTTTACAGGGTAATTGGTTTCACTGTACACTTGAACACTAACAAAATTACCTAACTAAAAAATTGCGCCTTAAAACAAACTCTGACTAACCTTAGGTTTTGGTTTGGAGGCTTCTCGAGGTTCGCCGGCGGTGAGGTCCGAGGGGGGACGTCGATGATGGTCCGTCAGCGGGCCGGAGTTCCTTCGTCAGTGCCACGTCACTGGATTCCCAGCCTTTGGCTCTTGGTTGGGCACGGCTGGGCCGGTAAATCCGCATAGGGCGATGTGCGCCGGTTATCGTTGTGTAACGTTGGCACGCTGGTGTGGGTTGCGTACTTGTGGGTGCTGGTGACTTGGCACAGAGGGTTTGGTGCTTGCCTCGTGTTTGTTTTCTGCCTGTGTCTGCAGTTTTGCTTGAATTTTCTTCCTTCAGCTCTTGCTTAGGTGCTTGCCTGTGGTTGTTGGTTGTTTAGTCTTTGGAGCTTCGGAAGCAGGGACTTGGTCCGTAGAGTTTAGCGGGACGGATCCCACCGGTCGCCACCACTGTAACGCGCCGAGTTGATGTCTGTTGCGTCCTGATGAAGTCTGCTGCGAGACAGTCTTGTGAGTGGATATGGAGGCTTCAGATCTTCTGCTTGACAGGATTATTTCAGGATGCTGGTACAAGGTTGGGCAGAAGTTTAACCTGTACAATGGGTTAGTGGCTGTCTGTCTGTCGCTCGCAGGCGACCCAGCTTTATACACGGTCTTGTGGAATGTGGAGGGGTGCCATGACGTGTCAAAGATGGGAGAGGCGGAAGGGGAGAGGATGTGACGGTGTAAACAGAGTGAAATGTCATAGGCGGAAGGTGTGAGCTACGCATTCCGTGTGAATGTTTAGGCGTGGGGTACGTGTGGCAGATATACTTGTATAGGGTATATATATAAGGGTATGTGATATAAGAATTGGCAATCGTAAGAAGGGATGAGGGCGTAGCCCCTAAGGAGTTAGGCCTGAGTATGGCCTGAGTGCAAAGTGGATAAGGGGTGATATAAGTATCCCGTGACCACAGAGGTCAAGGTGGTAGAGAGCTATTACAGTATTGGTTTGTTTGTTTCTTGGTTGATTGGTTAGCAGGATAACTCAAGAAGCTGTGAACAGATTTTTATGATTTTTAGCAAAAATGTGTCTTATTCAAACTTAGATTCCATTAAATTTTGGTGGTGATCTGGATCCAGACAATTTTAAAAGATTATATGAGTTACCCCTAATGTAAATGTAACTAAAAGTTAAAAACAAAATGTTATTAAATTTTCACCTAACTTGGATTCCATTAAATTTTGGCTGTGATCCGGATCATGTCCCGGATTCAGGTTTTTTTGAATAACTGCATGACTGTCTTTATCCTCATTACATTGTAATGAGGATAAAGGTAAGGAGGTATATATACTGACGTCACCAGTGTGTACTTGAGAAAGAAGTAATTCTTCAAGTGTAAATATCTTTATTACACAAGTGACCCTATTGCTTTGGCGGAGGTATGCGATGTCTGAGTGCTTCTAGGTATTATTATCATTATCATTATTGTCATTATTATCATCATTATTACTATTGTTTTGTTGTTGACTTTGTTCTTATTATTTTCAGAAGTACTATCGGTATTATCATTATTATATATATTAGTATTATGGTTGTTATTGTTACTGTTATTATTGCCATTATCATTCTTATTTATTATTGATCTTATCAGCATCGCCATTCCAAGTAAAATCGCTATTATGATTATCATTTAGTAGTAGTAGTAGTATTTTTATTATCATTACCTCCACCAATAAGATTATGTTTTGGTAGTTTTGGTTTGTGTGCCCTATGGTTAGCAGGATAATTTTTTAAGGTGTGTCTTAGCCTAACTCAGATGTCATTTTCAATTTTTTTTTTTTTTTTGAAAGGATTACATAAGTTACCCCCGTAACATTGGCAATAAAGGTAAATGCAAATATCCTTACATTTGATGCTTCCGCCAAGGAGATTATGTTTACGGACGTCACCAGTGTACTTGAGAAAGAGGTGATTTTCAAGTGTAAGTATTTTTATTGGATCAGTGACCCTGTTCCCTTGGCGGAGACATGCGCGGAGTGATTCTAGACTTTATCATTATTATTGGTGTTATTATTATTATCATCATCGATACTATTATCATCATTAATATTGTTGTGATTATAATTATTACTATATTTATTATCATTGTTGTTATTATCATTATCATTATTACGATTATTATTATTATTATTACGAATGTTATCATTATTATTATTATTATTATTATTATTGCTTGTCATCATCTTTATCATCACCAACATTATCAACATCATCATCATTATTTTATTATTATCATTATTATTATTAGTAGTAGTAGTAGTAGTATCGTTACCATTACCATTATCATTATCATTATTATCATCATCATCATCATTTAATTATCATCATCGTTATCATTATCGTTAACGTAATTTTTACTATCGTTATTATTATCGTTATCATTTTGTTAATATTTTATGATTATTATATTAATCATTATCATTATCATTATTATTTTCATTATTACTAACATTACTGTTGTTGCATTTTACTCTTACCATTATTATCATTGATATCATTATTGCTGTTATTGTTATTTTTATCAGTTTCCATGTTATTATATTCTTTATCATTATTATATGTGTCATTATTATCATTATTATATATATATTGATGTTATCATTATCATTATTATTATTACCATTGCTGTTATCTTTTATTCATATTGCTATTTTTCTTATCATTATTAATATTATCATAAGTATTACTATTATTATTTTCATTATCATTATCATTATTATTGTTTTTGTTATTATTAGTAGTAGCAGTAGTAGAAGTAATAGTAGCACTATTGTTATCGTTATTACTAATATAATTACTTTTGTTACTGCTTCCCCTCCTACTACTACTGCTGCTAAAGCATTTACTATTACTCCTGTTACTACTACTACTACTACTACTGAACTACTACTACTAGTGCTTATGATACTACTGATCCTATGATCATCATTAGCTATGTTAGTACTTATTTGTATCACCAAATATTGTAGTCATCAATAGACCTAATATTGTTATTATTTTTTCACAATTAGTACTATTACTACAGCTATTTCTAATATCAATAATATCCTTTCTGTAAACATTAATATTGTTTCCTGTATCCAATTTAATTTTCTGTATTTACGTACCAAGTACCAAAACAGCAACAACGGAGCGGGCAAACGGCACC
>NC_091556.1:896497-901556 GCF_042767895.1 Penaeus vannamei
ATAGATGGTTAAATGTACATCTATCAGATATATAAACAGATATGCCTTTATTTCTGCATCTGTATTTATGGAAATTCATTGGGTCGGGCCTGGCACAATTCTAAGAAACCGGCCGATTATCACATTTATTGTCAACATTATTATCATTATTATTATCACTATTATCGTTATCATCATTATTTTAGCGTTAGTATTAGTGTTATTACTTTCAATATTATTATCATTATAGTAAGCCACTTAAAAAATCGAGATATGTAGCACCAATACACAACTAATAAAGAATAAGAAGATAGAAAATCAATAGCAATTTACGTAGCAAAAACATATTAGCTGATCTTTTAAACTTAACAAGGGTCGGAGAAGCTACTATCTCTGAAGACAATCTATTCCAAAGCCTACACATAACAGTAAAAAAGAAAACTGAGATGTAGACGATCGACTTGCACCAAATGTCGTTGAACTGAAGGTCATAGAACCTCTTGCAGGTTGATTAAAATCAGGTAAAAACTTAGAGAGCGGCTGTGAATTATCGGTTACAATCTTGTATAAGACTGCAAAAGCCCCAATAACTTTACGATGCCCAATGTCCAAATTTCAGTCATATAGGAAAAAATTAATGAATCAAAAGAACAATCAAACAGTCTTTAGTGTATGACAACAGCAAATAACCATACAGGAGGACAATACTCAAAAAGAGGCAGAATAAAAGAAAAGCATCTACGACTAATGCTGTCATCTTCAAAGGTCTTCTTGCACTTGTGAATGATGTCTAACTTTGATGAAATTGCCCTGGCCATAGTTCTAATAAACAATTCATATGAAAGCTTTGAATTTAAGGTTACACCTGGGACATGCAGATTCTCCACTCAAGTGATGAAGACTCCATTAATTAGCAGACTTTGATGCTGAGGCAACTGGTTCTAGGCCCCCTCACGACCATTTCCTTAGATTTGAAATTATTTAATTTCACCAAGAGCACCACGACTGCGTTGTCATTACCTCTACAATGAGACTATCAGCGACCATTTTCCTGGTTACCGGAGAAGGAATATCAGCATAGAGAGAAGTATCATCAGCATATGCCAACATTTTAATAGTAATGTCAGACCACAATCACTTTATAAACTGAAGTGCAAAGGGCCAAGAACACTACCCTAAGGAACCCCAGAAGACACAGGAAATACGAGATGAAACTACCATCAACATGAACACGCTGCTGCCTACCAGTTAAAAATTCGGTCAAAATAGTTAAAACTTTACCACCAACACCAACAGGCTGTAACTTACAAATCAAACCCTTGTGATTGACAGTGTAAAGAGCTGCATTAAAATCCAGAGAGAAACGTTTTGACTTTTCTAAAGCAGACTGCATTTCATGCACCAACATCAGCAATACATCATTGCAGCCGAGTCCCTTTCTAAAACCAAACTGAGTCTCTGGAAGAAACGGTCTCAAATATACAGAAAAACGTTTGACCAGCAGACGTTCAAAAACCTTAAATAAAATTGGTGCAATTGAAATGGACCTATATTGAGTAGGTGAAGACTGTAGTGGGCCTTTGGGAATAGGGTAACATTACCAAAGTGCCAGCACTCTGGAAAGGAGCATTTACGAACTAAAAGGCGTAATAATATGGTTAACTAAGGAGCTAATTGACTATTTAGTCTCTTAAAATCAAAGTAAATAAGCCATTGGTGTCTACTCCATCATAATTTTGATAACAGATAGTTGATTTCAGAGGACCTGGAAGCAAATAGTGGTGGGTGACTTGAAAGAGGAAGTTCAGTATCTTCTAAACTTTGTTTGGAATCTAAACATTCTGCAGACTAGAGATAATACTATCAAAACCACAGTCGACACCATCCCACTTAATTTTAGACTTTAACAAATGTCTAGTAAGAGTAAGATCTGGCAATGAAAAGTCCAGCTGGATCTTATAAGCTAGAATACGGTGGTCATAAGCTATTGGCTCGATGGATTCTATATTACTTATCCCTCTACATCAGCTAATACAGGATACAAAAGATTACCACTCTTGTGGGTTGTACCATGCCGACTGCTCACACCCAAATGCATCAGAGAAATCTAAGGAAAAAATGCCAAGTCGGTCAATTGGGGGCACAGAATTCAGTCTCGATGGTGACCAATAAAATCACCTATAAAAATAAAATACAATATCCTTTCATTCTCTTATATGGCAGTGTGAAGTTCGCAAACAATTTTCAATGTTTTCATCGGAGTTGTAGAAATTATTGAAACCACTACACTCTCACAACCAGGTATTCATAATAACTACATTCATACTTCGTAAAACGACTAGCATTAAACCCAATCCAGAATATAAACAGAAACATCTGGGGTCGGGGCAGAGAATTCTTACGTAGCATCAAGGATTTACTAAAATTAGGTTAAAGCAACTCTGATGTGTGTCTCATGTCTGAAACCAGAGTTTTGGCACAACAAATAAAGTGAAACTCAGTCGAGATAATGGCAAGTTCATTAAAATTCCCATTTAGTCCATAAATATTACTAAAAAGGAGTTGAAATACGACATGGGTCAGGATTAAGGCCAACATCACCCGACAGGAAAACAATAATTACACATAAAAATAAGACCATAAAATTGATAGAGAACTCATCAAAAGCCCAGAGATTCTTAGCCCCTCCCCCCCACACCACAAAAGGGGAGCATCCCACAAAAATTACCACCTTTCCCTACTCATTACATCATAAAAAATATCGGTTATATATATATATATATATATATATATATATATATATATATATATATATATATAATTTTGCATGATATAGAGTATAGAATTGTGCTTCGTTTTAAGTATAATTTTAACCGTGTTACCCCATGGGGGAATTTTTTTTTTTTGGGGGGTTGTCTTCGTACATCCTAACTACCACACAGTTCTTTACTGAATAGTCTCAAAAAATACTTGTGTTAGATCAACCTGGCCGAAGGCCGTGTAAATGGCCAATTTTTTATTTCCTTTTTTTTCGGCAGGGGACTGCTTTACATAGAGTACTGTTTTTGGTTTATTTTTTTAGCATCAAATATATATATATATATATATATATATATATATATATATATATATATATATATATATATATATTTTTTTTTTTTTTTTTTTTTTTTATTATTATTATCATTATTAGCGAAATTTCAAAATCTGTCTAAGGCCAGTGAAAGCAACAAACGAAAATTACGAGAGTTAGGATTTATTTAAGGTTATGTAAAAAAAAGAACGGAGTTGGGGATTATATTTAGGATTTTAAAATTCATTATCTCGTTATTTTTTTCAAATCTAATGAAAAAATATATATATATATATATATATATATATATATATATATATTGTTATTTATGTACTTTGGATGCGATATTACCAAGTCAATAGAATTTTCATTTTCAATAGGGACCCTATTCTGTAAAGGGATGTTTTTTTTTTTTTTTTTATATAAAAGTAGATATTTTCGCCTGAAAAGTTTAATAAATGTTTTTTAAAATAGAAAATTTATCAACACAAAAAAAATATATATATATTTTTTTTTTATAAATGGGGAACTGTGGGGGGCAACATTAGTAAAAAATCATCCTAATTATAAAGTCCTAGCATGAATAATGCTGGCCAATTTTAAATTTTAAAAGCATAAATTTAGTACATGTAATTCGACAACTTGCCGAAGTCGTTGAATTTTCCCATGCTCCACACGGGGGGGATCATCTTTAACACAGCACATAAATTAAACAAAATTAATCATCTTCATTTAGTAGGTCAGACTTTTTTTCTAAAGGAATAAAATATATTAGTTACCCTGTAAACCGAGGAAGTTTCGATGGAAGCATATTTCGTGTGTAAAAAAAAAACTTACTTTTTTCAGACATATTTCACAAAATATTTCGTCATAATTCACGGTGATATTTTTTTTTCAGATATTGGTAAAAAAGTGTTCATTAACCATTTACGAACTCATATCTGCGCAATGTCATAATCAAAAGGCATATACGCGTTGCAAAAGCCCAAATAAGTGTGCGTGGGCGCTCATTAGCGACCCCCTGCCCAGGCGTTTAGCGAGTCTCGCGTGGCTGCAGGACAGTGAGCTACAGCAGGGTTTAATAGTCGGGGGAGTTGGGAAGTCCCCAAAGGCGTATTGGGGACTGGGGGTTTTGGGTAAATTGATATTCATGAGTGTAATAAGCAAAAAGGAAGAAAGAAAAAATAAGAAACGAAGGAAAACAAGAAAAAAAGGGGGATGGCGAGTCTGAAATATTACCACAACTCAGCTACAATTCAGAGGGCCCATTCAAAGGTCTGTTCAAAACGAAACCACTCATCCGCCATTGTATAACAATAGGGGTACCCATATCCCTGTTCTGTGACCCAATTATCATTATCATTGTTATCAATGACATTATCATTATTATTATCGTTATTATTGTCATCATCAATATAGCGTTTTAGTTTTGTTATTATCATTATTGTTATCTATATTATTGTTTCTATTATTATTACAAATCTATTATTATCATTTTTTTATTTATATTGTTGTTACTGTTGTTGATGTTTATTATTATTATTATTTTTTTATTATTATTATTATTATTATTATTATTATTATTATTATTATTATTATTATTATCATCATCATTATTGAATTTATTATTATGATCATTGTTTTTAATATAATATTATTATCATAATAGATTTTCATCTTAATTATTATATTGTATTATTCATAAAATATAATAAGATTATAATGATGAAATGTAATAATTATAATATTAATAATAATAATAATAATAATAATAATAATAATAAAATTTTTAAAATAAAAATTTACTGAAAAATTAATAATAATAATGAAAATATTATTTAAAAATAATTTTTAAATAGTTTAAACAAAACAATGAAAAATTTATTCGGGTTTCATTATAAAATCATTATCATATTTAAAATTTTTTTGTTTTATTATTGTTAATATTTTTATTATCATCATCACCACTGCTTTTGTTATTATTAGTAGTAGGAGTGGTTTTTGATT